>NC_091821.1:393272897-393355397 GCF_038994185.2 Dermacentor albipictus
AAATCGATACCGTCCGTTTTACGCAATTGGTACCATTTCGGTGTGCCCCTTATTCGCCATTGCAGGTACGAGAAGCCGACATGCATAGAGATATGGGCACGGATGCCATATGCTTTCTATAATGAAGGATGTACATGGTAATGTTCACTGCAGTACAGATATGTATTGCGATGGAATCATTTAGCATGCGAAAGTAAAAATAATGCTGCCAAACGACGGCCTCAGGACAGCACCTGAGTGTGTAATAGATAGGGCGGGATAGAATCTCCAAAACACCCAAGGGGCAGCGGTGTGATCAAAAAATATGCGGGGCAGCGGGGTGATCAAAAGCACCAATATGCCGAAGTGGGGCAATCTGCGTTCCAGCTTTGGTGGGCCCATTGCCCCTTTGGTGTCCCCGAGGTGACGCAAACGTATACTAAAAAATGAGACGTTGTTTATACTTACAACTTGCGCAAACATTCACTTACGCTCACCGTCAAGCATTTCGTATCTTTACTGTATTACATAGCTGTGTTACGGGGAAGCCATTATGGAATGCATATCAAATCTTTGTCGATATATGGACCGAGCTTATACGACAGTGAGGTCAAAGTAAGTGATCCATTGTGCATGCTGTTACCGTTGCATTAAGGCGACATGGGGAGGGCAGTGAGTGGCTTTCACGGCATGCTGATGAAATCACGGCGGCTGGTGGTATATCCTCTTCGGCCCCTGGATACCCGATTCGTTGCCACTGTGACACATTGCCTTCAACCCTTTCCAATATCACCTCGGAAGTGATTATGCACAACGTTCATTCTGGATATGATATAGGATGCATGCGGAGCTGTATGGAAGCAGTTTAATCATATTCCGGCCTTAAGCTCTCGTGATCATTCGCACTAATTTGATCTAGATGGTTGAGTTGTCGCAGACGAGGGAAAGGAACCGTCAAGTGCGCTTCGAATTGCTCGAACTGACATGAAAATGCATAATGCAGCATTAATATGCCGAACCGCCACGCGATGCTATATGTTTCTGTGTTTAGACAGATCTATATTTGGAAGTGCCATTATACACGTTAGTGGGGGTTCGATATACATGCTATGTCAGCCTGAAGCGTTTATTCGGTGGTAACTTGAAGAATTCGGACCAGTTATTTTGTGCTCGTTACGAATGATTTGAAATAAATGTTAGTATGTAAAGTGTAGTATTTATTTTTAAAGCAGGAAGTTTTGCGTCGCGGCACAGTTCAGTAGGGGGAGTGACAGTGGCGATATTTGTTAAGGATAACTCTAGCAGCCAGACGCTGGACTCGACCTAATTTGTCAGTCTATTAGCGAATTCTAGAATGGGTTTCGTCAGGGTTTTGTACCCAAGATTTTTACTTCGGGTGTACCACTGCGCAGGCTGTGTCTGTGGCTGCATAGAGATAAAGGGAGAGAGAAAGTGATAAATGAAAGCCAAGGAGAGTGGCTCGATTGAGCTCTTCCACTGTTGCGCGCAATATCTAGTATGGGTTCCACCTGATGTCGTCATTTAATAGTACACTTAAGTATTTATGAGTCACCCCTCTAAGACTGGTATCCCAAATTTTGTAGCTGTATTCATGAGTTATATTTTCCGTCTTAACAGCATAGACAAAGATATAGTTGGGATGAACGTCACCTGCCATTGGTCACACCAGGTGATGGTTTTCTGCAATTCCAGTTGATCGTCGAGTGTTTTTATGCGAAGCATATTACTAGAGCTCAACCCAGCTCCTCAGGCGCGGCGGTGTCGCCTTCAATGACCTTTGACCCCATGCCATACCATGTGACACCGTGACGTCACGACAGAGGAGAAACGGGGCTCCAACTCGCGCCGTCGCGGCGGCATATAAGCAGCTGCGCTTGTTTCTAGGTGGCTTTGGCTCAACTCTTGCAAGATGGGCTGGGTGGGAATCGAACCAGGGTCTCCGGAGTGTGAGACGGAGATGCTACCACTGAGCCACGAGTACGATGCTTCAAAGCGGTACAAAAGCGCCTCTAGTGAATGCGGTGTTGCCTTAGAAACGAGCTGTTTCTAAGGCTCAGGCGTGCGTCGCTTGCTCAGGCGCACATTTCGTTGCCGCGCCGAACGCTGCGTTGCTCGACGCTCACCGCGTCCAATGCGGGGCACGTAGTCGCTGCGCCGTAGCCCATTGTCTTACACCCCTTGGTGGGTCGACGGGAACGCTGTCGCGTTCCACTCTTGAAGGCGAAGCAGAGTAACGCATGAGTTGTTTCGTCGTCTAGCCGAACCAAATATTGCCAAGCAACAGCAGTTCACCAGGCTAAACAGTGGTTCAACAACTAAAATAAAGGCTAGTATGCTTCGCATCCTGGGCTTGACCTTAGCTAAGCCACAGCCATTTTATCCTATTGCATAAAACACAGTCATCCGCAAACAATAGTTGTGGGACAGTTGCACAATTTGACAGATCAGGGGCGGCTTGTATGAACTTTAATAAGGAAAATAATAAGTTTAAGAACGCACTCTAGTGCGGACTAGGAATTGTCTGGGAAAAATTTAAGAACGCTTTTTTTTAATTCGTTGTTATTTTCGTTAATAAATGTTCGTGCAAGCCATCCAGTATTAAATACCAGGAATTGGAGGGGTCTCAGTACGCTGCTTTGGTTCTCCCCAAATTCTACTGGCAGAAGGTTTGATTTACAGCCCCTATTTCAACGTATTGTTCCCGTGTCCGAAGATAAGATTTGAACGAGTTAGTTACATTCGAATTTTTGAAGAAAAAATCAATTTTCAGCGACACTTTTGGGTGGGAGACCTTATCAAATGCTTTCGAAAAAGCCTAGAAAGTGAGGTCTGTCTTTCTACGGTTATTGATTTTACGGCAAGGAATACGAAGGGATGGTGACTTTCTTCACGTACGTGGAGATGTTGACGTCAGCCCCAAGGGTGGTATTTCTACAAAAAAGTGGGCTTTACAGGTTGGTAACACACCAGTAGGCAATAAGAAAGGACCTAAAAGGTGATTATGTGCCTTTGTCTTTGCGTCTGAGGTGGATATGACGCTAATGTCAGGGTAAATCTGCAAGGAAATTCATGCGCCGGTGGAGATTAATAGGGAAATTTGAATCTATTACGCACTATTTAACGATAATCTGTCACAATAGTGACAACTACGGCTGACGCTCGTTGGTACTATACGCAGGATGTGTCTCCGCATAAAATCCTCGAATTACACCGTGGGAATGCTCGTACCCGTCGTATCATCCGCTGGGTCTCAGATGGAGGGGTTCGAACCACACACCTCCCACTGGTGAGTCTCGGCCGCCGGCTGGGCCCCGAGCCTCGAGCCTCGCGCGCAGGTGGCATGCCTCATAGCTTCCGAGTTATTAAAGTAGTGATATAAGTAGTTAGGCAAGTAGTAGAGAAGCGACTGACCCGGAAAGGCGTTGGTCTCGCGTTCGAATCACGTATCAGGATGAATTTCTCTTCAATTACGAAGCTTTATTGCTGAGAAACGCGTCTAGGTTTCCTTTCTAGCTTAGTGCTACGTACGGGTGGACGTCAATTTTTTTCGTTTCAAGTAGTTACATATTTTCGTATGGGAGAAGAAATTGCAGATGATCTTACCTGCCACTGCTTGACCCTGGGTGACCGACTAGTGTCCGCGAGCTAGTCATAGATGCTTAGATAACATACCGTTCTAAGGAAACGTATCATGGAACACTGCGGCCTATGACCTCACTCCATTACGATCCTTGTGGCCAATCGACTCTACGTCTTCCTTTGACTGTGTTAACGGATGTCTCTCGGCACCCTTTGTCTTTCTTGTTTCTGATCTTCCACCCGCCACGGTGAAATGCCGCTGCTATGCCACTGCTATGCGGTTGTATGACGTTGCTATGATGTTGCTATGGCCTTTTGCTGCTGCGAACCATGTGGCGGTTGTGATTATCATGCGCGGCGGCTGCATTCGTGTACCGAATGCAAAATCTTTCGTGTACCGCACTTTGGGTCTACGTCAAAGAGCTCCACGTGGTCAAGAGAGGTTGACAGAGAGAAAAGTATTGTTATAGAAAGGCAGAAAAAGTAACCGGAAGTAGTTCTAGTTGGCTGATCTGCACGGGATAAAGGGAGAGGGTATAAATAGACAGAGGAGTGCAAACGAAATAAACTGCATACGCTATCCTGATTAAACAACATTAGCAGGCAGTGTTTTCGAGAGAGAGAAAGAGAGAAGTTACAAGGGAAAGGCAGGGAGGTTGATCAGGCTGAGCTCGCTAGGCGAACCTGCACTGGGAAAGGGGGAAAATGGGAAGGGACAAGGAAAAGGGAATTACGTGGACCCGTATACCTCTGGAACTCCAGTAACGCAGTCATTGCCTTCAGGACTAATCCAAAATGCCCGCCTCTGTGTCCCGCATAGCCTATACTGTGGAGCTTTCCGTCTTTAAACATCGTAGATTATATTTATATCCCCATCTTTCAGTCTACCCTACCATTTCGTCAAGTGCACGGTAGTCATCCGGGAGCAACTCTGGCTTAACTTCCCTGCAATTTTTCTCCTTTCTTTTTCTGTCTGTTTTGCAGAATTTCGAAGTCTTCGTCGATATGCCGATTTGCGGCAAGAATAAAAAATGGGCGACGCGCAGCTAGAGCTTTCGTCGCGTCGCCCGTTTCTCCTCTCGCCTTGCCCAAATGGATGAATTTATAGGTTTGGGCTGCTCGCAAAGTTGTGCCGTCTCGAGGTGGCGACGCGAAGTTCCTTCTCAAGGAAGTCAGGCTCTGCGAAGAGAAAAAAATGTGTGTGATAGCTAAGCAAGAAAAAAAAACAAGATTATGTGGTGCCACTGGTGAGTACTTGCGAAGTTTTCTTGCCTACGACCGAATGCGTGAGAGGCCGTGTGCGCGCAGTCGTCCAAGAATCACGGTTGATGGAGTGCGCACGCCGAGTGGCGAACGGTTTCGTTGAGGCTTGAACACACTTATTTGAAGGTCTGCGTTATTTAGACTTCGCAACTTGCTTCGAACGTGCGAGAGAGGTTCTAGAACGCCCACAGGCCGACAGTCGTTCCCTAGTGAGTATACTGAGCAACCATAAACAAACCCCACGCTTTGAGGTCCTTCTAATTCGACAGGCTTGCACTATTCTGTCGAAAGTCGCGCGTTCTGTTATGTTCAATTGCTATTGCTGATATTTTGATTACTTTCAAATTTACTCTTCCTCACGAACGATAGCTGAAACGCACACTCACCGAGAAACGCAATGCTTTATTGCTTTAGATTAATGGTAGAAATGGTAATTTAGAGTAATAGTAGTAATGAGAGTAATTGTTATTTTGACAGCACGCCGCTCCCCACAGTGGTGCTGCAACAACATTGAAATCACTTGCTAGGCTGGTTCTTTTATACACGAAAGGCTAGTGACGTCACGCCTCACGTCGCAAGCTGCTGCCGGCGCGTCAAGTTGCGCAACAGTAATGTTTACCGGGAAACATATGCGGGTAGCGCTACATGCTTCGCATTGTTATCAGGAACGTCTCATCATCAATTGTGTGGTTCTGATGATTGTTTTGTGCTTGTTCTTTATTGAAATGCACACTGTTTTGCCTGTTGTATGGGGGATTCCAAAGAATGTATGCACTGTTCGCTTCACTTTGCTGACTGCTTGAAGCCTCTGCCTTAAGCGGGGGCGCGAGCGACTGCTTCTGGCCCTGCACTGCCGTCGGGATCGGCCCGCGTTTTCGCTGACGGACGCGGACACTAAAAATGCCGGCCAAGTAGATGCTGATGGCTTCTCTGTAAAGCTACGCTGCATAGATGTGGTGCCATCGTTATCGTGCATATGCATTCGTGCATACAATACATGGCATCGACGGATAGAGTATAATACTGATTCGCTCGCCTGTCAGCAGCATGTATGTGAAGAAAACTTCGCTTTAAAAAAAAGAAAAGCAGTGACTGGAAAACTTTCGCGGTCATTTTTACGTCGTCCTTAACGCAGAAAAACTGCGTAGGGCAATTTCAGAAGTAAACGAACATCCCTGTGCTGACCATTCTCGTCTGGCGACCATTTCATTGATCGATTCTCAGATGGGCCGCTTATATCTTGCGATGTCCACTTTCTCGTTTCCAAAAATAAGCCTTCTTGGTTCGTTCGTTGGCAAAGAATAAATAATAAGAACTCAAACATTCCCGCTGCATTCAATGGACGCCTCGCCCACGAAACGATTTGCAGTGTGGACGTCATTAAGAATGGCACAACGACGTAGGGAGAGGCGCTCGACTTTTACGAGGAGTCCAAAGGCCTGGAACACTTGGGATAGCACGCTTGCTTTGTGCGTCCTAAGTGACGCGTATACAAGGTTATAGTGAGGAGCCTTGAGCCTCAATGGGGGGCCCACGGAGGCTGGCTCGATGAACTTGGATTGATGTTAACGCGGCTGCGCTGAAGAAGGACGATGGGAAACAAAGGGCGAAGCTGAAAGCGCAAGCGGGAGTCGTTGACCGTTCGCTGCGCAGAAGGATGCATGGTTGACTTTGAATGAGTGCAGCGGAAGAAAAAGAAAGTGCCGTGGGTCGCTACGTAGTCGTAATGACTTCAATTTTGAAGCCGAGACATTTTGTCGGACGTCTATAGGTACATATTTGTGGAGGTTGGTGTAGTGCTCGGTCTTGAGGTTGCACCACTTATTACTTAGTGATTAATTCTTGGTTGACTGCATTTATTTAACTTCATATCTTTCTACAGATATATCCTTGTTCTGCGGACTCTCTTAAATATCATGTTTCGTAGATCGCAGTTTCAGCGTCGCACCATAAATTGCTCACTTTTCATTTTGAGCGGGCGGTGAGACGCTGCTGTTTTTTCTTCTTCTTTTTCATTCAAATCTTATACTTTGGTGTTAAGCAAGGGAGACGTTCTTCGGCAGCGCTTCCTGCACGGCGTGGCCGTACCTATGTTTCGGTATGGTGTCTATTTATTTACTTAGGACACGGCGTAAGGAATCACTTGCGCAATTCCCACTTCGGTATTATGGCTCGAGCGCGTTTGTAGCGGTTGTTCCATCCGAAATGAGCTGAATTCAACACCAATTTCCGCGAGGCAAGAAGAGGGCGAAGGAAGAAGAAATAAATAGATAAAGAAATAAAGAAGATAATAAGAATAAGAGATAAAGGTAAATAAAGATCAGATAAGAGATAAAGATAAGAAGATAAAGAAATAAAGAACAAAGAAAACAACATTTTATTGTTTTTTTTGATGACGTGTCTACGTTACTTTAGTGCCGCCTTCTTTATTAACTATTATGCTGTTTTCTTCCTTAATGTGTGGCTCGTCTATCTGTATGCCATGTTTTTGTTGCTAGCAGAGAGTGTGAGGGAGGAAGAGATCACCGTTTTAATAAAAACTGTAAAGAGTAGCGGAACTAGAGGCGTGCTACTCAATGTAGTGCTCCATATGTTCGCTATATCTAGCCACCTAGCCAAATTTGTCCGTACATTTGGCATCCATGTGTAGAGAAAAGTGGCTGTAAAGTGCAATTGCTTGTTCTGATCGAGACGTTTTAATCCAGCCACTCCGCATATTGCGAGATGCAGCAACTCGAGATTGATAATGGGCGAAAGATGATGCGACACCCTCTCCACGAGCTCGCACTGTCAACAGACGAAAACAGGCACACATCGTCAAAGCTGTTTACAAGGTTTTGTTGAGCTCACGGACGACGCAAGAGCTTTTGTCATGCGCGGCGCACAAACAGTGTTTATGCCCGGAGCTAGTACGGTGCGCGTATCTCTGAGTGTTGGCGGAGTCGTATCGCGAACTGCCGATACTGTGAGTGACGCAAGCTGTGAGTGACGCAAGCGCTTGCAGAACGCCATCCAAGCGCATGGCGTAAGTATTCTAGGACGCAGGACTTTGAGAGCCTTCTGAGCGAATTAGTGACTCGGGCAGCTGCATTTTGTGCACGGTGGTGAGCGTGGTGTTGCTTCCTGACGGACGTGAGCCTTAAAGTCACTGCCGCGTCAACGGCTCCCCATGAGGATGGCGCTGTCCAGAACGTTCAGTGCGCTACTATAACACTCCCTACCAGAATGTGCAGTAAGCGCGGAATCACCTCTCGCAGGTGATTTCACTGCACTTCTGGGATGCTGTGATACATTATGCAAGCAGTAGCCTTCCCGAATTCACACAGTTGTCGCAGTGGGATGGCTGGATCATCCGTGGGCGTGCAGTGCATATATGAACAGACCATCGATCATCTGCTCTGCCGTGGTCCTCTCTTCATTGAACAACGCCACACTCTCCAGTATGCCTTGAGAATATTGGACGATCGGCCTCTTACATTATCGATGCTTCTGAGAGCCTGTCCTCACAGTTTGTTTGCCCAGAAAGCCACACGTGCTGTTCTGTAGTGCCTGAAGGCGACACACTTGAGTGCCCGGCTGCAAATGTCTTGCGCCTTGTTTGGTGCTCGTGATTGATCTGGACTCTTTCTTTTTCTCTCTCTGTTTCACTTCCCCGCCCCCTCTCCCCGCATGTAGTAACTAATTGGACAAAGTTTTATCCTCACTGCCTTGCCACCCCTCTCTTTTTCGCCTCAGGGACTAACTCAGCCTGCCTGTACTTCGTGGAACACTCTATAGGCACACACACACACGCACACACGCACACGCACACTTCTCCGGCATATCATTAAAGCTTATATATTGTCCCATTGTATACTCAGGTGCTGGGTGATATTTCTGATGTACACCGCGATCACACAAACAGCGCATGCACACACACACACACGCACACAATGCAGATATTTACGAAGTTTCGTTTACGCTTGTGGTAGGCAAGAACATCATCAGCGTCCTCGCGGTGCGCAACGCGTAGGTGGTGCTATAGCATGGTTCGAGAATGTGGCCTAGTTTCAAGCTCGAGTCCCGTCGCAGGTGTATGACTGTCTGCAAGTGGCGGCGTCAATGTCACTGAACATGTGGCGGGTCCTCAGGGGCGTTATAGACAAAGGGCAGTGGCGAGTCCGTCAGTTGAATCTTGCACCTGAAGTAGTTCGTGTAGGCCACGTTGAGTCTGATGTGGTGAAGGCATTCCTGGTCTTGCTTGTTGAGGCCTCGCGACATATAAAAGTCACAATATGTATCAATCTTGTATAGGGGTCAGTTCTGATGGCTTGCATCTCTCCAGAAGGATTGCTGTAAACTCCAAGGGTGTGCGGATACCAGTGTTGCTGCGTCCTTTCTCAATAAAGGTTTCAAGGCCATTTCTCTCGAAATGTCGTTTGCAGTTTTGGCAACACAGTCAGTCTGGCCCTTGCCTTGAATACTGAAATGGGCTGGTATCCCCTGCAAAACAACATTTTGATGCAGTTCGCAGGCTTTGATGCATATGCGCCTGATTTTGGGCACCGCGGTGCCACTCTCGGGTCGGAGGAAATAACCCAATATTCGGCATTTTCGTCGATGATGTATACAAAAGCTGCCCTCCGTGCTGCTATTTCGGTGGCTACAGCTTAAGTGCGGCCGCATAGAATGTATCTGCTACTCGAAAGCTAGGCCAATATCCTCTCATGCAAATATTCCCGATTCCAGCGGCGTTCTTCTAAACTTTCATCGTTTGGGGCGGTTATGATTGTGAGACACAGCACGGCCTCGGTGCGTTTGTCGCCACAGGAGCCGTATTTCCTGGCCAGGCGGCAACCGATGGCCCACAGAATGACGCACTGTTGGTCGCATAGAGCAGAATAGTAAGAGTGGGTGGCACTTGCCCAATTTAGCCGCGGCATTTTGGCTCCGAGTGTTGGCACATGCGGCGAAGATGAGCTCGGTCATTTGCGCGACGCGGCCTGGGTCGTCGCAGCTCCGGCGCCGGCTGTCCACCGCGAGCGCGGTGCACGGACGAAAGGCTTTTGTTTCTCATAGCTTGAACATTTAGAGGCGTGCGGCTCATTGTCATCATTAGCAGCTAGACGCATAGCGGAGCTTCGTTTTTACTTTCAGTTACCTTAGAGTGAAGCAGCTACTTAGTGCAAGGTTGAAGCCTTCAGCCAAATACGAAAAAATGCCTATGTAATCTAATGGATTGCGTTCATAGCCTGCTGCATATCGAGCTAGCCACACAACAGCTCGATGCAGAGGTGAATCGGGAATAAAAAAGGACAGACGGACGGATGGATAGATTATTGTTATTATGGGGTTTTACGTGCCAAAACCACTTTCTGATTATGAGGCACGCCTTAGTGGGGGACTCCGGAAATTTCGACCACCTGGGGTTCTTTAACGTGCACCTAAATCTAAGTACACGGGTGTATTCGCATTTCGCCCCCATCGAAATGCGGCCGCAGTGGCCGGGATTCGATCCCGCAACCTCGTGCTTAGCAGCCCAACATATAGCCACTAAGCAACCACGGCGATTAAGATAGATAGATAGATAGATAGATAGATAGATAGATAGATAGATAGATAGATAGATAGATAGATAGATAGATAGATAGATAGATAGATAGATAGATAGATAGATAGATAGATAGATAGATAGATAGATAGATAGATAGATAGATAGATAGATAGATAGATAGATAGATAGATAGATAGATAGATAGATAGATAGATAGATAGATAGATAGATAGATAGATAGATAGATAGATAGATAGATAGATAGATAGATAGATAGATAGATAGATAGATAGATAGATAGATAGATAGATAGATAGATAGATAGATAGATAGATAGATAGATGGCCCACGGAGATAAGGATGCACGCGTAAGTTGGATACCCTATACGGATGAAAGTAGCGAGAAACGAAATATTCAAGAAAGTCTGCAGTTACTTCACGCACTTTGGAGGAATCACAGTGTGCATGTAAGCAAGTAGTGTACTCTGATTTCAATTATTAGCCTAGTGCTCTTGTTGCCCCGTGGGCCGGAAATGAGGGAGGAAAACTTCGTTTCCGTGAAATGTTCGGTTTTCAATTGGCCCAGAGTCCCAGGATAGGCTGGCCTTGGACATCGAGATGGAGACAGTGCATTGTAGTCGTCTCGCAGCTGCAGTAGTCTCATACGGAGGAGTCAGCCATTCCAGTGAAAAATTTGCTCGAATATAGGAAGTGCTCCCCGCCTCAACACAACGCACAGGTGTTGCAAAGCAGCGGCAATGGCGAAAGAGACGTCGGTAAGAAGAAAGGTGGGGAGTTTAACCAGAACAAAAGATCTGGTTTGGGACCCCGCAGTTGGCGATCGGGAAAGAGGAAGCAGAAAGATAAGAACAAAATAGTGAAAGAAAGCGCACACGCACACGGTCACAGACGTTTACAGCGAAGAATAACTGGTGACGCTATTGGATGCTACAATTACTTGCGCACGTTTGTGGTTCTTAAGATTGAAAACGATACTTTCGTAGCCGTCTTTTGCGACTGCTTGTGAGGTCAGTAGTCCAAAATAATTCGTTCTCATAAAGGATTTATCATCAACGCGAGCTAGGGCAGTCGCGAGCGATCGTCTCTGTATTCAGTGTATCTAGGGTAGCCACACAAATCGTTGTCGGGGGTCTCTTCACGACCCCACACTCATCACAAGTAGCATTGTCAGCCATTCCGATAAGGCTCCGATACAGAGCGCAAATCAAGCCATAGTCGACAAATCATGGTAGTTCATATTTCTTTTTGTTACTATCATTCTCAAGGACTGAGTGAGACTGCGTTGTCCGCGGTGTTGCCGCAGGCCAAGGAGTCGTTTCGTGAAGGTGCCAAGTAGTCTATCACATTCCAGTGGCCGCTAAAGTTGCTGTCGGCGTTGTTTACTCCGGGTCTGCTAAGTTTGCCGACATGGGACTCTGGCCGGCAAAAGTGTATCGGGCTGTACGACGCAAGCTATTTCCATGCGTTCATCACCCAGCGTGTTGTTGACGTATACCTTGCTTTGATTGCTTCTCCATTTTTTGTCGGAGGACATCAATCACCTGGAGAAGACAGGGGAGGGGTGCTGGGAAGACAGCGAAGAAGTACGTATCCCCTCCAATGTGCTTCTGCATATCTTTACCTCATATATCGCTTGACGTTATATATTTGCCGCCTGTCTACTGATCACATTCTTTCACGCTGTTACGCTCCCTCAATCTGCACACGCGCCGGTCTTCTTTCATGGCAGCATAATAAACATGGCTTGTTATCTGCGAGGAGGCCTGTTTCGCTCCCCCATGAAAAATGAAACAAAGAAGAAAACATAAACATTACACGCTATCATTCCCTCTATGTCGGCGAGTTTCGTTATCATGCGTCCTGCATTAGTTTCACAGGGACGTTTAAGGACGCGCCAACTTGCCGTCGGCGACGTCACCTGACTCTCTTTGATAACCACTTTGCCGGGTTATAGTTACTGTTGTGTTGTTCACGCCAAAGCTTTATGAAGGGTCTATTGTATTTATATCGGAAGTTGGGCAAGCTGGCAGAACTGCATGGTGGTGCTTAAACAGCACAACAACGAGCAACGATAGAAAGAAAATGACGAAGAAGCGCAGATGACTAGCGCGTTCGTATTGTCCTGTTGTAGTGGATGACTTCGTTTAAAACACTCGTTTACATTTACTTACGTATGTATGTATGTATGTATGTATGTATGTATGTATGTATGTATGTATGTATGTATGTATGTATGTATGTATGTATGTATGTATGTATGTATGTATGTATGTATGTATGTATGTATGTATGTATGTATGTATGTATGTATGTATGTATGTATGTATGTATGTATGTATGTATGTATGTATGTATGTATGTATGTATGTATGTATGTATGTATGTATGTATGTATGTATGTATGTATGTATGTATGTATGTATGAGACTTTTATTCAGCCCAAAATTACAGGCCGAGCATATCGACCGCCTGGGTGGCCAGTCGACGCTGTTCTTCTTCACCTTCAGCGCCAAGCCAGTCGAACCAGGTGGTGATGGAAAGCGAAGGGGGAGGATAGGGACTTGATTGCTGAGCAGCCGGACAGTAGAATAGGCAATGGGATAGGTCTGCATAAGTAGAGGGGCAGTTGGGACAGGAGGGGTCGGAGCGATAACTTTAGAGAAAGAGGCGGGAAGGGGTAACCGGTGCATTCATTTGGATGTGCCGCAGAAGGCGAGCCTCCGGCACAGTGAGTGATGGATGAGGGGGAGGGTAGAGGCGCTTGTCGAGACGGAGGTGGAGGTAAACTTCCTTGATAGTGCGGCGCAGGGGGAGTCCCCCAGAATCCTCCGAGGGCCTCGACCATGGGATCAAGGGTGCCCGGTTAAAAACGTCACGGGTGAGCTGATGGGCCAGCTCATTGCCGTCAATCCCGGAATGCCCAGCGACCCAGCGGAGGAAAACGGTGGAAGGTTGCAGTGCGGAGACCGCTCGTTCGACCTCTTGTTGGAGTGAATGGGGTAGGGTGCGGTTCTTTATGTGCTGAGTGGCGGCTTGGGAGTCGGTGTATATCATATGTATGTTGACAAATTAGAGCTCACGAGATGTAAAGTCTCAAATAAACTTCTTAGCTAACAGAAGCACCGCTTTCCGCATTGAGACAACAGATCGCTATGTGTGCAGACATATGTTACAGTGGAGCTGCTGGAACTTCGCTGGGTTTCTCTAGACGTCCACAGCTTCGCCAAGCTGGAAGAGAGGGAGTTCAGAGCGAGCTGCTTTTCACTCAGCGGGTGATGAAAAAGAGAGATCAAGACAGTCGTGAACAGAAAAGGCAAGGCAATGCATTGTGAGCACTTGAATTCCGTTTTTTGAGATATGTAATAAAAATCATTGAGAATGTGATATAACTTCGTGCTTCTTGATATTTGCAAGTGACCAATCCGCCTCTATTTGAGAACTGCTAATTTGCTGAAATGCTTGCAATTCACCTATTATGCATCAATAATTTGGCAATGTAAAATTGTGGAGAAGCCTGCGCCATATCGCATTTATTTCAAAAATTTTCAATTCGTATAATAAATGGGTTAACTAATCAATCAATCATTCTATCACTCAAGGTAAAGAAAGAGAAAAGGAATACCAGAGCTCATGCCCGTACAGTTCACAAATGAACACGGTACGCAATCAGAGTACGCGCATTATTTCGCCCTAAGCTATCCAGTACATTCGATATCGGAAATTTGAGGACAGTCTAAGGGAGAGAATAGTATCCGACTTTTACTCTGTAAAACATTTGAAGGAAAATGCGAACGCAATTTCATTTGTTATGTAACACCTAGCAGGCATCTAACGATTCCTCGTATCCCGGTTATCGCCTAAAACTGCGTCACTGAACATCCGCAAAAAATTCGTGAGAGTTGTGCGTGCCGGACAACGCGTGCAAGGTTTCTTCCAAACACTCCACGGCCCTCCTATTCAGAGCGTGTAACTACTGCCTTTCCACATTACCTTCATTCGTCTGTATACACGTACTGGTCAATCACACACCGCTGTCTGTGCGCACGCTCCGGGATCACATGCCGCCGAACGACCACCGCGGGTTCGATCACCACGAACCTCCGTGCGTACGGGGCGCCGCGTCAGCGCCTGCTCCGGCCTGTCCCGCGTGCCCAAGCGCGGTCACACGCGCGAGACCGGCCGTTCGCAGCTGCAGGGCAAGGCAGCTGTCCCGCGCAAGCAGCAAGGGAGAACCCATAGGTGAAGCTCTCCAGGAAGAACCACGGACATACAACACTACCAATACAACCGAATCGGAATCTGATTGCTATAAAAAACATGGCCAAATGCTCGCTACCGCGGCAGCCATCGGCGCACCGCGACAGAGAAAAAGAAAGAGCAATGAACCCAGCCTTTAAATGGCCGCCTATCATTCGGCCAGCGCTTGCCACCGCGCTTCTCAACAGCGGAGAAAATGGAAGGAGAAAGAAACAGAAGAACAGACAAGGGGCACAATCGGACAGCGCCGCCTCAGGAAATCGAGACGACGGAGCAGTCCTCCGAGGGCACGACCCCTTCGAGCAGAAGTAACCGTCGGCCGGCGGCGGAAATAGGGTTGCCGCCGGCAGAGAGGAACACATACGCTACCCACCTTCCTGCGTCCAAATGCGGCTTCACCAGGCCCCGTTTTGCCTTGCTCCCGCGCGCTCCCAGAGTGCGTGCATGCAGGGATCTGAATCCCGCCAGAAACAACCTGCCACGGGAAGGAGCCCCTTGGCTCACCGTGGGAGGGATGACTGCCGAGTGACAGCGTTTGATGACCCGCTGCCATCCCGTCCTGGCACGGAGGCGAGGGACACGGAGTTCTCCGAAACGCAACGCAATGGCGTCGCACAGTCAATGCGAGCACTCGACAGCCCACAAGGAACAGAAAACATTCGCATCAGTGCGTATCGTTTGACCTGCGTGAACTTCACCGCACAGGTTTCTGCCACACGGAGACACCGTACAATGCAGTACGTATAACGCGAAGAAGATATCCGTAAGAACGAGGAGAAGGTGATGGAAGAAAAAAACACCGAGGTTGCAGCAGTGAAGATCTCACGAATGAAAGCGACAGCTGCGACACAAGCCGGAGTCAACGAAGCAAAAAGGAGTCGAAGCAAAACGCGCGGTCAAGAACTCTCAGCGAAACGCGTCGTTTCGCCCAGCCCTCCCTTCTATTCTCAGAAACAACGTCTCGCGCACGCTCGAGAAAAGACGTAACGACGTCTCCCGCTTGGCTCGTTCGCGCGAGAGAGAAAGTAAGAGAGCCTTCGCAAGCATTCATTCATTTTCCGCAGTTGGAAGACGTGCCGCTTCGCTTGTTCTCGAGCACACCGCTATTTGTGCTCATCGCGCTTGTTTTTTTTTTTCTCGCGCGTTGTCAGTGCGCCAAACGAAGATCTCGCCTGTGAACTCGTACGGTGATGCGGCGGCGCCTCCTCCGCATTCACACTCTTCGCCGGCGGCGCACACGTCACGGGGTAACGACGCGCAACGGAGCGCTCTCCGTGCTCGCCTTAGGAACGTGCACGTAACAAACGGCGCTCGTTCAAGAGCAGCGGCGACTCCTCCGAGGAGAAGCCGCTGCTGATATTTAAATACTCTTGGGACCCTCTACAACGCAAAGCGAGGGCACGCGCGTTCGCTGTACCTGTTGTGAAGCGTTTGCGCGAGCTGATAACTGGATTCTCGTTGCGACGAGATGGACTGCTTTTAGGGATTCCATTGTACGCCATTCGTGCCACAGCCATACACACCGAAACGGCACTGCGCGTTGTCCCCTGTTATGCGACAACTATTGTTTGCTCTTCGAGTGCGTACTGCACTCTGTGGTGTGCTGCGCATTACTTTGTGATGTGTACAGTGTGTCTCAACTATCATGCACCAAGATTTAAAGATATGCGAATGCCGCGTAGCTGGACAGAGCCAAGGTGATGTTTTTCCGTCGCTAGGAGATACGACACATTATCTCTTGCATTTCGCCATATTAAATAATTAGTCTTATTTAGTTAATCAACTTCTCAAATATTATAATTAAATGAAAAGTGTCAACGAAAAAATGGTAGAGCAAATATGAAAAATTACCGATACAGCTTTATGTTGCTCGTTACGTGCTACATAAAATATGTTTTTTTCGGACGTGAAAGAATCCGCCGAATACACGCAAAATTACCGCGCCACTGGCCGCTCTTGGTACTGTGTGTACACAACTGCCATGAATATCACTTCCTATGCTTTATTTCTTCAGGCTTTCTGGCGCAGAGCTCATTCTTTCTTTCTCTCCCTCTATTCCTCTTTCTATTCTCCCTTTTCCTTAATCCCCGTGTAGGGTAGCAACTCGGAGGCTCGTCTGGATCACCTCCCTGCCTTTCCTCTATTTGTCCTTTCTCCCTCTCTCTTGCTCTAGGGATTTAGTATTTCAACTCCTGTCGGTCTGTCTGTCTGTCTCCGGAGCAAATCAAAGCTACTTGCGCTTCACCCATTATTTCCAATTTCCATACATAACGCAGTGTACATTCTGTTCAATATTTTCCCTGGGCATGAATTTGCACGCTATTGCGCATCAAACTGCGCAACGCCTGCACTTGTCGCATCGGGCGTCCCCGTGCGGCTTGTCCGTGAGTCGGCGAGCCACTTTTCTCGTCGCAGGTCACAAAGAACACGAGAGCCGCGTGGTTGCCGACGCTCTCGCTTTATGCTTGTGTACACAAAGGGAAAGCAAGCGAGGAGCAGCGTCGTAATCGCAAAGCCTCGCGTGCAAAGCCGGGCGCTCTTTAGGCTGGTCGCCCAGGCGGCAATCCCAGCCATTGCGGTATTTTTGGCGCCAGCGCGTCGGCGCCAGATGACGCGCAATTCGCGCGTGGAAAGCGCAAGGTCATTACGCCTTATTCAAACAGACGGTGGTCGGCGAAAGGGGCACTCGGCGAGCGACCAATTTGCAGCGACAACGATGCAACAACGAGAAACGCAATAACTATTTTTTTTGTCTTATTTCCATAGGAGTTTGTGTGTGTGTGTGTGTTTGTGCGTGTGCGTGTGTGTGTGTGTGTTTGTTTGTGTGTGTGTGTGTGTGTGTGCGTGTGCGTGTGTGTGTGTGTGTGTGTGTGTGTGTGTGTGTGTGTGTGTGTGTGTGTGTGTGTGTGTGTGTGTGTGTGTGTGTGTGTGTGTGTGTGTGTGTGTGTGCGTGCGCGCGTGCGCACTGCTCAGAATACACTTGAAACTCGGCATTTCTGTTTCTTTCATTGAAATGAAAATAAAAGAGCGAGAGTTTTAGTCACATTATAAGGGAGACAGCTCCTTTTAACAAAGTAGTAATTAGAATCAATGGTACAATGAACAATAAAAAGAAATGTCACGAGTAAGTAAGCACCAGTACAAACGAAGAGAAAAATGTCACGAGTAGTGTCACGTGTGCTTCCGAGTAAGCAAAAGAAACGTGCGCAGTTTGCACTAGTGGTGCAAGGCTGGAGTCAACAGCGGAGCTTGTGATCACCTAGCTTTTACGTGGCTTGCCTAAGTTGTTTCGCCACGGACGTTCCGACGTTTGAGCAAGTTAAAATTATCATTCGAAGCATGCCGGTAATATGTATAGGGAAAGAAAACAAGCTAATTTGTGCGGGGGGTCGCAATCTTTAGGTATACTGTTTCTCTTCAGCTATTTTCTTGAGATGGGAATCTGAGGTTCGCTGTGAAGGGACGTTACGCTCGATTAAGCATGAGTGTGTTGTTGAGGCAGGATCGCTTTTGAAACATTAGATAACCTGTCAGGGCACTATCGTGCTCAGATTATGTGCTTTATGTGAGTCTGCTGCTACTGTTTATTTATGTCCATCTTAAATGCACATGTAGAAAAACGGAGCGTTTGTCGTTTGTCGGCGGCAGGTGATGCACAACGTTGCTAGACTAGGTCGAGTAACGTTGGATGACGCACGGGAGCGCGGACACGAGCTTCTACACCAAAGTGCCGCCGTCGTCATGCTGTGGTCGCCATTTCATGGCCTTCGTGACACTGCGATCGTTCTTTCGTTGTCACGTCATTTTTGCGACGTCTTTACTTTGTTACTGTCACTGCGTTGTCATATCGTCGTCATCACGGAGTCTTCGAGCCGTCGTCTTCGCATCGTCGTCGTGGCAAGAGAGAGAGAGAGGGAGAGAGAGAGAAAACAAGGGTAGGAAAGGCAGGGAGGTCAACTAGAACAGCATCCGGTTTGCTACCCCACACAGGGGGTGGGAGAAAGGGGAATAGAAAGAGGATGAAAGGGAGAAGAGTAACTACTTAGTACGTGTAGGAGGGACACCATACACAAGGACACTATAAACGGTCTGTTAAGCCCGTGCACTTCAAGTACCGCACTAGTGCACGAATCGCTTTTTGAGCCAGTGACGGGTGTGGCCACGGTCCGAGTATCTTTGACTCGGTGAAAGGCCTCGAGTCCAGTCTGCGTAAAGTTGCCCGCAGAGAGAGGCGTTGGACATCGTAGCGAGGGCAGGTACACAATAGGTGCTCGATGGTCTCCTCGCAGCCACAGGAGTCGCACATCGGGCTCTCGGCCATTCCCATACGGTAGGAGTATGCGTTCGTGAACGCCACTCCCAGCCACAAGCGACACAACAAGGTTGCTTCGCCGCGGGAAAGGCTAGATGGCAGTCGTAGCCGTAGCGTGGGGTCCAGTTTACGTAATCTGCAATTAAAGCCACTTGAAATCCAGAGATCTTGGGACTTCTTGCGCGCAAGTTGGCGAAGTTCTCTGGCAGCGTCCGACCTCGCCAAAGGTGTTGGACGCGTCTTGGTATCTTTGTGGGCACACCGGGCAGCCTTGTCAGCTAGGTTGTTGCCGACGATGCCACAGTGAGCAGGAATCCACTGAAATATAATGTGGTGTCCTCTTTCCAGAGCATGGTGGGGCAGTTCCCTGATTTCAGATGTCATTTGCCCGTAAGTTCTGTGACGTAATGCGGACTTGATGCTGTGACGGGCTGCCTTAGAGTCACAACATACGACCCGTTTCTCTGTTGGCTCTCTGATTTCTCGTCGTGGCAAAGTTACCATCGTGCCATCGTGGTACGTTGTCCCATCGTATAGTCTTTTCGCCGTAGCGATTGAACTGTCGTCAACCCATTGACGTTACGCCGACGACGCCTTACCATCGGCATCACATCGTCGTCAAGCCGTCTTCGTCACGTGATCGTCGTTGCTCCTGCGTCATCATCTCATGGTCGTCATTCAGTAGTTGTCGCACCATCGTTGTCATGCTGTGGTCATCATGTATAGTCCCTGTCCCATCATCGCCGTCCTATTATCGTCGCCACTCCGGCCAGTGTCGTCATTTTGTGGTTGTCATTCCATGGCAGTATGACGAGTATGCTCCCTCGTTGTTGGGCGTTCTGTGCGGCCACACGCGACGTAATTTCCATCACCCACGTTTTTTCGAACGAATCGGCGAGATATCAAACCCGGTCAACCCGAGGTCATCTCTCCCATCATACGGTGCAGGGTTCGGCGACACCGCAAACACCGCCAACCATCTGCCACTACGTGACTTGGCGGTATCATCAACGAAGTATTCACCAGAAGGGTATATCGAGCCATTTACGAATACGTATCGTACTTCAGTACTCATAGGCCGCTATTATCTATAATGGGTAACATCCATGCGGTTGCCCCCACGTTTGCGTCGTCTGTATTTTTCAAAAAATGTTTCGACGACATAGATAGTGTCAACGAAGGCTTCTCCCTTAAATTTTCTTCAGCCTGAGTATTAACAGTGGGCACTTGACCCGCTTGTTCTTTTTTTTTCAGTTTTACTTGCTCATACTGAAACTTGTACCGCACTTTATAATTAACATATCCCAAAAATGCCAATCCAAAAATGCTTTATGTAGCACTTTCACTGCTAACACGACTGCATTGTTATTTTTCTTGTTTTTTTTTTCTCGCGCCGATGTCACTTTCGGGGTTCAATATCGATTCGATGGAAACACGGAACAAAGTACAGCTTCGTACGTCTCGCTGTGTCTCTTTCCTTTGTGTGATTTGTTGTGTTGAAACGCGAGAATGAAGACCTCTACAGCGCAGGCAGATGCATGCAGATCAGGCTATGTATCTATATGGGCTGGCCGCTGCTCAGGTTACTGCAGGATCGAACCGCGTATGAACCTATATATCTTGTTGCCCGCATCGTTCGCGGACAGCGGCACGGGCTGCGCGAGTGCCGGCTTCATTCTCGGAGGGTGCGGTGGTCGGTGGGTGACGCGGAAGGCTGTGTTAGCACATTCCGCGATGCTGCAGGCGCCGCTGGAGCAGCCTTTTGCTCGGGTTATGCGTACTTCGCGCCGTGGGAGAAAAATAACTGAAGGGCGGATGTTTTGTTTTTCCAGTTTGGGATGGATGGGAAAGCACGTTGAACGCTGCTTTTGATTACACAGTGCGTTTCAATCTTTTGCCGCTTTTGGTGAACATAATGGATTGTGCAAGCGCGCTAGTTTACCAGGATCTTTCTTTCGTGTGAATTCCTGAAGTGAAGCGATGGTTGTTTCCTAAGGGCCGAGCCTATCTTATTTGTTTTATTTACAAATATTGTTGGCCACTTCAGGCCTGTACAGGACAGGAGGTGCGCGATCAAATAAACCAATAATATAGGTTCGCATAGAAAATTTCTTGTTAAGAGGATGAAAAGTCATGGAAGAACGAAAATTATGGACCCAAGAAAAAAGTTAATTGCGCAATATTTCAAGCACGTGTTAGCGCAGCATAAAATATACAGAAGCAGTCGTATCGTCAAGTCTACGAGGGGCAAAAATGGCAAGTGCAAAAGTGCAGCCGTTTGCAGTAAACGTGAAAACAGGGAGCTGTCTCTTATTAAGCCATAATTATTTTAACTGTAGTTATTTTATGCTTCTGTGGTAATGGCATTCAGAGGTATTTCTCAGAACGGCACGAGTTAGTTTAGTCTCTCAGATGGTGCAGTAGGCAGTACCGACAAGATCTCTGAAGCGGGTGCCATTGCAGATAAGGTAAACAAGATGTTTAGGACGCAAACATTTTCGTGCTTCGACTGGTCGACTTTTCAAAAGTTCCAGCCGATGCGCGTGCTTGTTTTCGCGATTCAGTGTACGGTAAACCCTATACGTGCGTTCGAAACTCGAGACGTCTTTCGACATGCGCTGTCAGCGGAAAACGCCCTCAGTCGCCGTCGCAGCTTTCACTTGCAACATGTGACGAAATTAGCCCATGTTTTCAACGCTGGAACAATGAGGGGAGGCGTGATGGAAATTTGTGGAGCCACCGCGTCGCCGGGCATTTAATTACTTTCATCATGTTAGCATGAAGTGTTATCGGACCAACATCGTCGTCAGCGTAATTAGGTCTCTAGTGGAGCACAAAGGTCTGTCGCAAATGTCTCTTATTACCTTTTTACCCGTACGCCAGACCTACACGCGCAAATTTCGAAATCACTTCGCTCCGTTTTTGTTCTAGACCGTAACATGTTTTCATTCTTTTGGCAGCCGTTATAGTACGCTGAAAGGCTAGCTGCAATCTGCTCTGCTTGTACTCGCTGTACATGACTCGCGCAACTCCCCGTCTATACCAAATTATCTCAACTTTCGTTGCCCCTTCACTGTGGAATCCAAACTACACAAATTTCGTAATCTGTTCCCTCCGTTTAATTATCTCTTGCTCTAGAGCGGAGCCCGCTTCTCTCCTTTTAGCGGCCATTTTCGTACTTTATAATAAACCGCATGTAATCAGCTCTGCTGCGCACGCTATAGACTGCTCGGGTAACTAACCTTCAACTTATTCTCAGCTGTAACGGCGCAGTCTATTTTGGCACCTAATACGTGCTGTTTTCTTTTTTTTTTTCGCTCGACAATGCTGTCGCGTCCCGCCACAGGTACTTACGGTTTATGCAATAACCTCTTCAATAGGCATACTTTTAAACAACAATGAGGGCATTTAATTCGTGTTCCTCAAATTATCGTTAGTAGTTGGATCTATGACACAAAGGTCACATCCCAGTGTTAGCTCGCACGACAGAGCAATGTCCGTTAAAGTCCACATGTGCTTTTCGCTTTTATAAAAGAGTATGCTCTTTTATAAAAGCGAAAGCATACTGCGGACACTTGAAATATCTTGTGCCTGAACGCTTTCACGTCGCTCTACGCTCTGTCAGTGACGTGAGATGTGTTCTTTCAGTTTCTGTCTCTTGACAGGTCATTACAATTATTCATCTTCGAACAAATCCTCAGTTAGGGACAAATCCTCAGCTACTACGATTGAGTGAGTCTACGCCCGGTAGAGCCCTCTTACGACGTATAGGTAACAGGCCGCGCTCACATATTTATGCAGCATTGAACACGCTTCGCGTATTAGGCTTGCGCTTCTCGAGACCGAGGGAAAGGATAGAACCACCCTGGACATTCGAGGACATCATATGCAACTTACGTGTACCACGATTGCAATCAAAGTGCTGCATTCCATCTGCAGAAGCCAAGTCATTAGTCCTGGAACACCTGAACACGACTTACCCGAATCACCTACAAGTATACACAGATGGCTCTGTCAAGGCAGATGAAGACCGCTGTGCAGCTGCATACTACATTCCCTCTCTAAGATATACGTGGTCTGGGCGTCTGGACTGTATAGCCTCGTCGACAGTTGTGGAAGGCGTAGCGATAGCTTCTGCTCTGCGCAAATTAAAGACTTTGCCTCCGCAGAATGTGGTTGGCCTTACGGACTCAAAGGCCGCATTACAGCAAGTATACCGTGGTTTGCCATCCCTCAAGTTCCCACGCAAATCCCTAGCCATCGTGAAAGAACTCAACAACAAAGGCTTCACAGTAAAGTTTCAGTGGATTCCCTCCCACATTGGTATCTCAGGAAACGAAAAAGCTGATACGCTTGCATACGCAGCGCTCTATCATTCTCCCAAAATCAAGGCTCCAAAGAGTAACAAAGTGCAAAAATCTGAAATTCGAAATCACTTTGCGTCGCTTTGGGTTCCACCGCATATGCCCTGCGTAACCAAGAGATTGCACCGAGAGGAAGCCTCACTTCTATATCGTATAAGGACAGGATCTGCTAACACACCGGCCTGGTTATTTAAAACGGGGCGAAAAAATTCTCCGAACTGTATGGCATTGGAAAGGAGACATTGAGCACTTTTTGTGGTCCTGCCAGCAATTCCAAGATGAAAGAGACACTCTCCTGAAGAATTTGCAAGACAAGGACCTTCCGCATGCGCGCCTGCAACACCTTATATTTCCCGAGGGATCAGTGATGGCCCGCAAAGAGACTTCACGTCTCCTGATCGAATTCTTAAGAGACACTGGGTTGATGGACATATGGTGAAACCCATCAGCGGTATTGTGCGAGACGCTCGGGCGGAGCAATTGCCGGCCTTGTTCGCCAGGCTAAACCCGCCTGTTGCTACAATCCACCACCACCACCACCACCACCACCACCACTCAGTTAGGAATTGGCGTAAGCTAGGTTGCCACAAAGTTGTATATATGATCGTCTTTTCCTCAAATCAAGGTATCCGCCACGCTTGTGCATTGTTATAAAGTTTTGTGAGCGCTGATTCAAAGTATAGTGCCACGTGTCAAGTCGTGCCACATGAAGAGACCAATCGGAAGGAGCAGGCTGTCAACTGCAAACGGAATGCACACACAAACACACACACACACACACACACACACACACACACACACACACACACACACACACACACACACACACACACACACACACACACACACACACACACACACACACACACACACACACACACACACACACACACACACACACACACACACACACACACACACACACACACACGCGCGCGCGCGCGCGCGCGCGCACACACGCACACGCACACGCACGCACACACACACACACCATATCACAAATACTAAAGTGATACGATAGCAAATAACTACCGGGACAGGAGGAACATGAAGAAAAGGTAACATGTCACAAGCACAGGATAATCATATATCTTAATGTAGTCCGTGAGAGGGCATGGCAACTCGTGGAGGAAAAAAAAAGCGATTCGAAACGTATAAAGTGGAACGAAAGCTGCGACTGAATTATTCATTATCGTACCATATATTCTTGTCCGCGCCTGCACTGCAGGGGAGACAGTACGCGCGACCTATATGCCGGGGAGGGGCTGTCATCCAGCTGCCGCCGGTGTTCGTAACCTGTCTATCTAGTGCACCCTCATCAGATACCGAACATGGAGCGGCGTCTACGGAGACGATGCCACATTGAGAATTGATGGAATTCGCAACAGCCTCGTCAAGAAGCCGAATACGTAAGCCCCTTTCTTAGATTTTTGCTTCAATACGACGAGCGGGCCTGTAAGATCAAGAAAGGCGAAAGTCCATCGCGAACTTTTCTGAGCTAGCCCAGAAAAGAGAGAGAGAGAAAGGATGCCTAGAAAGGCAGTGAGGTTAACCAGAGGTAGTTCCAGTTCGCTACCCTGCACGGGGGGAAGGGTTAAGGGGGTAAAAAGAGAAAGAGTGGGAGGAGAACGTAGAGAGAGAGAGAAAGAGAGACGATTACAAACAGACCGCGTAAACTATGGAGCGGTAGAGGGCGCGGTGTTCTTAAAGTCTATCGTGAAGCCCCGTAGACTGCGGGAACCTTAGTAACGCTAGTACGGCCTTCAGCGCAGATGTTCTTTGGGAGCACTTACCTAAAGCTTTTGGTTCTGATAGTGGACGCTTCTCCAATTGGTCCAACACTCTGCACATCACTTCTCTCTGGGCACTATATCGCGGGCAGACACAGGTAATGTGTGCGGGAGTCTCATCGTTGGTGCATCTGTCGCCCGTGGAGCTGTTGACCATTCCAATAAGGAAAGCATATGAGCTGGTAAATGCAACTCCTAATGTGCCACGGCCCCAATGAACAACTGGCCTCAGAAATTCGACAGATATATCATCGCAGCAATGATAAGGGACACAACATAATCTTTCAATGGCTTCCAGGACACTGCAACATCAACAGGAATGACTACCCAGACGAAGCCGCCTGATCTGCACACGAAAATGGTCGCGTTGTCTTGGTTCCGCTTTCGCGAACAGACGCTGCGGCTCGGCTGCGATTGATGTGCCATGAATGTACTCTGCCCCTGTGGGACTCGAAGGTTTTCACCATGTGTCGTTGGCGTTCGTTGTCTCCGGATATACGGATGCATCTATAACGCCTCGGTTAACATGACGTGAACAGACCATGCTGTACCGTCTGTGACTAAGCTAGCCCAGAAGGCCTTTCAGTACGCATAACTACTCAGATGATGAACCATTGACAGATGTCCACATAACTCTACCAGCTGACGTTGGCCGCTTACCGCGTTCCGTGTCTGAGAGCGAAGAATGTGCTAGATGCATACTTGACATCAGCGCGGAAAACGACACCTACAAAAAAAAAGAAAGAAAATCACCTGCACGCGTATGCAATTAGCATATATGGTGGAATAAATAAGCGAGCACACGTATCTCACAACAT
Organism: Dermacentor albipictus; assembly: GCF_038994185.2. Taxonomy (NCBI): domain Eukaryota; kingdom Metazoa; phylum Arthropoda; class Arachnida; order Ixodida; family Ixodidae; genus Dermacentor; species Dermacentor albipictus. Next base: position 393,298,835 of record NC_091821.1, read on the forward strand.
TGCAAAGAAATAGAGGGTTGGGATGCACATTATTTATGCTGCCTTTTATGTGGGAATCCATCAAGTTCACGCGTATTCTTTCTTTCTTTCTTTCTTTCTTTCTTTCTTTCTTTCTTTCTTTCTTTCTTTCTTTCTTTCTTTCTTTCTTTCTTTCTTTCTTTCTTTCTTTCTTTCTTTCTTTCTTTCTTTCTTTCTTCCTTTCTTTCTTTCTTTCTTTCTTTCTTTCTTTCTTTCTTTCTTTCTTTCTTTCTTTCTTTCTTATCACTGTGCTCAATTGATCATACGTTTAACTCGGTTGAATGAATGCACCGAATTTTCCAGAAATAATCAATATTGTCGTTTATAGCAATATTTCCTAGAGTTTTGGCACTTTTCAAGGTAGTACACTCACTCCAACTAAACATCCTCCATCGGGGAGCAGAGACAAACGAAATTAGGATATCGCTCGAGCAGTTACTGCCACGTGAAGGACTACCCAACACTCAATTCTCTTTAAGATTAGCTATAAGGCCAGGTGCCACCACTGATCACTGGTACTGATCCACCTCTTGAGCTATGTAGAGTTCTCTCGAAGTCCAGGTAGTCAACTGCGCCTCTCCTAACCTGATGGTCGCCGAGAAAGCATAACCGCAACAAGGCTTTATACACGTTCTGTCTACCCGCGAGTGATTTCGCCTGTGAAATGGTTTCTGCGACACATATGATGCGCAGTTAAATCACCATAATATACTATATAGTATGTGCTACACGCTGTACAAACCTACCGTACCTCTCGTTATCTCCTCTGGTTGCTATGCCGACGTGACAGAACACCTTTCTTAGCACATCTGTCCGCAATCCCCACCGGCCACCCACTTATTCCAGTTCTCGCACTGTGAGAGAGAGAAAGAGAGAGCAAATAATAAATGAAAGCAGGGAGGTTAACCAGAACATAGCCTGGTTGGCTATCCTACACTGGGGAAAGGGAAAAGAGGAGGGAAAGATATAAAGAAGAAGATGAAGTCCACTGGGGATATCGATCGGTCACTCAGTCCGGATCACGGACGGTGACTCAATCTGGTAGCCTTCAAATATCGCAGCGCCGATGTTATGGCCTTTTGTAGCTGCGATATGCGAGGCCATGGACCCAAGATCTTGTTCAAGGTGAACGGTTTTCTATTTAAGTGATTTAGAGCTGAGAGGGCATGTCTTTCACGTTCAAATGATGGGCAGTAGAACAGTTGCTGTTCTATAGACTCCTCGACACCACAGGCATTGCACTCGTCCCTATCAGTCATTCCAATCCAGCACGTATATGCATTGGTGAATTCGACGCCCAAGCGCAAAAGGCACAGCGTTGTTTCCTCATTTTGTGGAAGCCCATGTAACAGCCGCAGTTGCATAGATGGGTCGAGGGGATGCAAGCGACGTTGGGTGAATTCAGGTGTGTGCCACTTCTCCAATGTCATACGGTGCGCTAGCTTAATTTGCTTAAGTGTTGGGCTGCGTCAGTCCGCGATAAAGGTACGGAAACAAGGGTTGCTCCTTCGTGTGCTTTTCTAGCAGCTTCGTCAGCGAGGTTTTTGCCAGAGATACTCAAATGACCCGGCAGCCACTGAAACACGACGTCGTGTCCTTTCGCGATCATATTATGGTGCATTTTTCGCATCTCCGACAGGAGTTGTTCAAAGTACCCGCGACGAAGAGCTGACAGAAGACATTGCAAGGCCGTCTTCGAGTCGCAGACTATTGCCCACCGATTAGCCGTTTGTTTGTTAATATAATCAATAACACCTCCAAGGGCAACAAGCTCCCAACCGGTCGATGTTGTCACGTGAGAAATCTTGTATCGGATGCTTATTGATCGTGATGCGAATTCATAGTAGCCTATATGGGCTGTATGCCGATCACGTGGTGTCGTCAGAGTGATTGTATTTCTTAAATTCGGCTTTCGTTTACGTATACGTGCTGCTTTGCATTGTACAGAAACAGCGAAAAAAACTCGAATGTTTGTCTCATTGTTCTTGAACAACTTAAAGTGATTGCGGTAGCGCTCACTCGAATGCACGCTGCTCTAAATGTCATTGCACTCCTCGAAGGAGCTCTTTCGGCACAGCTGACGATCTTTTCGAGTTCCGAAAGGCGTCAGCTCTACACTCTCTTCGGCTTTCCGGTTTGCAGTCATCTTCTTTATATATATATATATATATATATATATATATATATATATATATATATATATATATATATATATATATATATATATATATATATATATATATATATATATAGAGAGAGAGAGAGAGAGAGAGAGAGAGAGAGAGAGAGGGTAGCTGCCGTTCTTTTTAAACCGAAGCGTAGAACTAAGCAGGCTAGATTGCTTTGCACAGTTAGCGCTGTGCATAAACGGTCCGTCCCCCTCTTCTCTCGATTTATTGTTGTTCCTTTCAGCGCACTCGGAGCTAGCCGTGATTTCCGTGGGGGCGCGCTTGACGCTGCTTGGCTGGCGCTGCGGCGCAGCGTGAACAATATATGCGTGCGTCGTCGGCTGGCTGCTTCGCCGGTTGCGGAAGCGGACGAACGCTTTCTTCCTTTCTTTCTTTCTTTCTTTCTTTCTTTCTTTCTTTCTTGGCCGGGTGCAGGCCATTTCTCGAACGTTTGAGGCGCCTTTCTATTTGAGGTCCTGAATCACCCGCTCCATCTATTGCGGCGCCCCACCGCAGGTAACCGCGAACGAGGAACCGATTTTTTGCACCACGCACTACCACTCTTACTATAGGTATACCCGATAGGTGCGCTCGAAATAGCGTTGTTTGTTAAACACAGAGGGACTGAAAAGAACCTGTATCTGTGGCGCCTATAGATGCATTGGGTTTATCATTGGTCACGTTTGAACAACTGTTTTTGCAGTAGCCTACTATAGTACTTTTCTCTGCCTTCTTATTGCTATTCTCCTGAACCCCGTTCGGTGGCTGAGTGTTCTCTCTTGGACCTGAGAATAAATTTTTCTTGGTCGTACTACCACCAGTTAATAAATGAAAATATAACTTAGATAAAAAAAATCCGCAATCACTTAAACACTTCTTATGAGTTGTGAATGCGAAAGCACTAATGTCCAATTGAACGTCGCAGAGCGGTTCTTCGCGTTATGAACTCCTCGCGGGCAAACGGTTGCGTTGAGACGCTTGGCCAACGTCTCCTAGATAGTACAAGGTCGCTGCACTTCGATCCTTGACGTCACGTTACCTTGCCCGACTGCGATAGAATCTAACAGAGGCGCTCCCGAGTTAGCAGCGGAGATTTTGACGTCACCGCTTTCGTCATGCCGCGCTTCAGAATGAAAATTTCGGCCGGAGTAGCATGATGCCATAAAGCAGAGTGCACAAGCCTGCTGTCTGAGAGGCACTGGTTTAGCCCAGTGGGTAAGACACTCGGCTTCTAAACGTGTGGTCGTATAGGTTCGAAACTCACTACCAGCAACGTTCGTCCTTTCGAATCTATTCTGTTTCGTGCATTAATTCCTTTATAGCGATTACCGAGGTGAAGTTAGAACGCATGCGAGACCTTGCGCGGGAAAGAACGCGCCGATAACACAGGCTTCCGAGGGCGAGGATGACGTGGCGTCGCAGCGATGCAACGTCATCCTGATGCAACAATGATGCAACACCTGGCGCGGCAGCAGGCGTTCCCTTTGGCCCGCTATGCTCCTCCGAGGCGCACACGTGAGATGTCGCAGCAGCCAGTTGGAATTCAAATGCCATTTCGTTGCTACAGAGGTCGACTTTTTCGTTCAATGGGCAATTTGACGATTTCGCATCAATAAAGAAACTGTAGAGTCAGTATCTTTCGGCTACTGTTCCAACAATTAATTCGTACAAATTCGTGGTATTCGTGGCAAGTAATCGAAATAAAATTAATGAAACATCAACTTTCCTATGCGCAGCGGACGCTCGTGGTACCGCGTCTCCAAATGTGATCTCTTCGCTACTGGTAGACTGCCGTTCAGCCGATTCCTCAGGACATTGCGAGGACTGTCCTTCTGATGTCACCTTACCGTCTACTCTATCTTTCGTGGTCCGTGAAGCCGGCTGCAGGCGAGACTCAAATCAAAGCCGATCGCACAAAATGGGCAGTGTAGATTTCAGACCCACATGCAGGGTTTTCGATGTATCGACGCGTTTAACCTGCGTCGTGTTTTATCTCACTATATCTCTCAGTGGTGCGTGTGCGATCTACGTAGCCGTCTAAGTTCACTTACGTATAAATATATCGCGCACACTTACATTAAGCAGCATTGGCATCATTTAGAATCCGAGAACTCATTGTTCAGCTTTAGAAAGTCTGAACTGCTATAACGCGCTGCTCTGAAGAGTGTTCTGACACGGACGCTGGATGAAAATGTACAAGGTTCATTTTGATCGAACGGCGGTGGTTTTGAAGAGCGAATTCATGGCCTCCTCTAAAGCGCATATAGAATTTGTTGTCGCAAACACGTCTTAGAAATTGCACGAGAATTTCCCCGGCGCACTGTTCATTAGGTCACTCAGGTCATTCTTTCAACTCATATACGTCGGGTAGCTCCCGCGTTGGCCGACTGGCCGGACCATTGTCATAAAACCGCAGACGCTCGCGTCCTACGACCCCTACGGTTTCTGTCCAGTTCTCTGAACGCTTCCCATGCTCTACCTCCCTCTACAGTCACCGCGCCCCGCTCTCTCTGTTTTTCTTTTTTCTCCTGCCGTCTCCTTTCTCCCGCGCTATCTTCCCCTTATCTTCCGACCCCGTCCTTCCCGCTACGATGCCTAGAAACGCCAAAATGACGGCGCTCACTTTCTTTTCAATATCTTCCTTTACAGCCAGCCGCTACTGACGACCGCACGTCCTCACCCTTACGACCTCACACCGACCTATGACCTATGACCTACGATCTATGACAACGACCTCACCCTACTAACTCATTCAATCTAACCAGCTGATAATGATCAGGCCGCCTTGGAAAAAGATAGGTCCACATATCGAAACGTCGGCCACCCTTTCGGAAATAATTTATCAACACAACGAGAAATTGATTCTAACGGAGGAAAAATTAACTGCATTCAGAAGAGCATCGGTACACAAAAAACATCTTCTTCGGAGTCAGTCCGATCTGCCCGTCGGTCGGGGCAGCCGTCCATCCTTTCGAGGTGGGGAGCATGAGTCATCCTCGCTTGCAGTCTTCCACCGGACCCCTCTTCGCTCCTGGGCTTGTTTCGGGGCCTTCTCCCGCCCCGAAGAGAGTCCCCGCCTCCTTTCTTTCCTGCCCTTGCTAAAACGTATACAAGCGTTTCCGCACAAACGCCGCGTAGACGTGGTGAATTTCAACCCTTTAGTAGGGCTCTTGGACGGGCGGCAATCCTTTTTCCAGGTCGCCAAATAGCTACTCGTCAGCAAGTCATCTCTCTCTCTCCGCCGCCGATTGCGGAGTCGGACCCATACGGCGCTGTTTTTCTATGAACGCGGCCGATCACGACGCGGCCGGTGAGCAGCGGCGGAAATCCGCTGCTACCTATTTCATTTTTACCTCCCCCGCCTATTCACCGTCTCTCCCAGCTCGGCGTGGCGAGACAAGTCTGTCAGCGTAGCAGGAACGCCCGCGACCTCAGAGCGCGCTCGCTCGCAGGTGCGACGCGCCGCGTACAGAGAGTCGAGCTCTTGCCTGTGGAATCGGTCGCCCGCTGATCGAACTCGTGCGTGCATGTGCGTGCGCTGCAACCTGGAAGACGACGGCAGTGCGGAATGTCCATGCGTGCAACAGGTCAGTGCTGATTTAGGAAGCGCGTTCGTTATAGGAGATCACGTGGTCGGCCGTGAGCGCGAACCAACCGGTAAGCGGAAGCGAGCTTTTTAGCGCGAGGTTATTAGTCCCACACCCAGTGCGATGAAAGTATGCTAGCTTCAACTGATACGTAACATTGTATCACCCTCGTGTGAGAAACGACCTGATCGAGTAAATCAGTAAATGAAGTGCGTTGTTGTTGTGACTATCCGGGTCGGGAAGCCGTCTAATGGTGGCGGCCGCCGTATATATACGAGGTTGGAACAAGAACAACAAAAGAATCACGGCAATAGGTCTGCCTTCTCGGCCCTTCTATCGTGTTAATCGGTACTTCAGCGCAAGCGAAATAACGGCCAGACGCATAAAAAGAAGCGCAGCGTACTTCACTCTCAGGACCATATAGCGCACACCAGCAGAATAGGTCTATGAGGAGGCAATAGTTAATCGGAGGCAGATTGCCTACCACTCACTCCTCCGCGTATACCGTACTTTTTCTCCTTCTTTTGTTTCCTCTTTTTGTGTGTGTATGTCTGTGTTTGTGCGAAGGTGAATGTCAACGTTTTAAGTGACTGTTCTCGAAAACGGTTCGCTTAATTAATGCGTGTTTATCGTTATTAACGCGCAGACATTGACGCCGCATGAAGGCTGCTGGTATTTCGCATAACGAGCGATTCTTCCGCGTGTCTATGCAGACGAGCCACGCGCCACCGTGAAACCCTGACAGCGGCGTAATTCTTTCCGCATTACGTCATCCCGACACAAACTTCCGGTCAGGCGTGCTTGCTTTTTCTCTCCAGCTCGTTGATAGAAACTAACGAAAGGAGAAGACGGTCAAAGAAATCGAGCGCTTCGCTTTCTCTAGCCCATCCGTGCTTTTCTCGTTGTCCTTTCTTTTTCCCTCCCTGGCTCTTGTTGAGCGGGAAGACCGAAACGAGGGACAGGGGTGGAGGGGAGGGGGTGAGTTCAACGGGTACAGGCCGCCGATTCCAAATTTGAAAGATACCCGCAACACAGCACACGTAGGACAACGGCAAGCGGAGGCTATCAGGCACACGTCGATGTAATTCGAAGGGAGGGGGGGGGGGGGGGGCGCCTTGCGCCGCATCCTCATGGAAATGTATCACGCGCAGTCCAACGCGCGCAACGGCCAGTATCAAAGCAAACAAAAACAGAAGCAGCGGGAGCAGATCAAGCGCGAAGTCGGACGACGCCTCCCTCCGCAGCGCGTAATGGACGTGGCCCGTACGCATGACGTCACATCCGCCACTCACCTGGCGGCAGGTAGCCTTTTATTGTTGCTGTTGCTGCCGCTCCCGCTCTTTCGTCAAAACCGGCTTTTTCCGCGTCGGCGACTGCGCGCGCTCGTTGGTGGGCCGGCTTGTGCACGTCCGTCCGTCCAACGCGCTGACCGGCGTCAAACGAAGAGCGGCGCATCTTCTTCACGAGCTGTGAGGGGGCGTTGTTCTGCACTGTGCGCGTGTACGGCGTCGAATCATGTAAACGTGGCTGCGATCTTTCCGCGATCCTGTCAGAGCGCTGCTGCTACAGCGGAGGACGCGGCCAGGTTCGTCGGCAAGCTTTTCGATTGCGTGGAAGAAGGCTGGAAGGCGTCCGGGGACCGGTGACCAACTGCCACCAGCGCCAACGACGGTCGCACTCGGTGACTCGGTTTCGCGCGGGCATGAAAGTGCTCTTCAAGAAGCTCGGATCGCTGCTCGGTACCAGTGAGTGTCACTTCTTTTGCTTTTCCTAAAGCGAAAACACTCCGGCTTGTTCGTGTTACCGTTGCCAAAGGCGCGAGGCAAGCAACTCGCGGACGAAATCGAGTGGTAGCTGCTGCTGCGCTGCGCGTCGCGCGCAGAAGCCGTTGGTAGTGGCATTATGCGAAAATGGTTTCTTCCGATGGAAATTAATGATTCGGCGTGCCGAAAGTTCAGCGGGTGAAAACCGACGCGCGCACGACAGCTGTTCGGCGCCCCGCGGTTTGAGCGCAGTGAGCCGGCATCTGCGGATTTCGCGTGCGCGCCTCGCGAAACCGCACTGGGGAGGCGTGTCCCAGCCCCGCTTTCGCTTCCACGGAGAGCTCATCCGTTTATCGCGTTGCACTCGTGTAACCCGTATCTCTGTTGCTCTCACGTGGACAGCTTTCATGGGATTCCTTATCGACCTCGCAGTTTTGCTTCTTAGCTGCGCCTGAAACAGTCCTGCGGCGGTGCTGCGGCCTGTATCGTTTTTTTTTTCCTTACGAGGTCACTCGATCGCCCTCGATATAACGGTACCTGCTACGCCGATGGGCGCGCGCGTGGCCGTGTTTGGTTCCCGTGGCGACATCTGAAACCGCCACGCGGGCGCGTCGAAGTGAGCGCCAGCAGTGTGCGGTGCTGTTATGCTGCCCGCGCCTTGTTAAGTGTAGTCGAAAGACTGACGCGGTCTCGTTTCGTCAGGTAAAAAGCATATGTCGAGCAGAAAGTTGAGCTGCTGCTCAATTCAAAACGAACGTCTTGAGGTTTCGACTTCGTCTTCGCAGAATCCTTGTTCGCAGTGACACGGGTATCACGGAGAGCTTCCTTGAATGTGGCTAGTCGAGAGAAAATACTTCCGTTGATCTAGGTTTACCTCAAGCTCACCGTCGCCTAAGAGCGAACCTCTAAAAGCCCGCAAGGATTTTCGAGTTGATTATTTAAATAATGATTGTGTCTCACAAATATCACCGAAGTCTTAACTTTACACTGGAACCCGAAACATTGAGGTTTCCGCGGCGTCCACCCGACTCTGATTCTTTGCAACTTTGGCACTCAATTACGGGCTTCAGAATTTCGCTACACGTTTTTTTAGGGCTCCGATCAGTCTTTTAAACGAGGTATTATTTGTTTCTGCAGTTTCCATTGAATGTTTCTTGTCGTCTCTCTGCTTCACGCGCCATAAGACGTGGGAAACCAGATGGACACGAGCGATCGGGGCTAAGCTCTTAACAGCTGATCCTGCAAAAGAAAAAAAAAATTAAAACGTGTCTTCACTGCTAAAAAAAGACGTTAACAAAATTGTGTTTAGTCGTTTGCCGACTGAGAGCAAAGTTCTATTTTAATCTTGTTAAGTGTGTGTAAGCAGACACGTATGGTCATTGGTTTGCGAACACTGCAAATGCTTGTAGCAGATGCTCATGCAACGTTCCGACATAATTTGGCTGCCGAGTCATCTCTTCGATCGCACAGTCTTTAAAAAGAGAGAGGAAGAGAAATGAAAGGAAGCCGGGCCTGGCTTATGCAGAAAACTCCTGCCTAGCCGTAAGTTCCGCACTCTGCACTGGCTGTAGTGCCTCCGTTTCGACACGGATGGCTAAGCAGACCGAGGTCGACTATAACGTTATTGTTAGTTCGAGCGCTAGTTCACTTTTCCTTAAAGCGAGCCCACTGAGAGGAGTGAGCAAAACGTGATACGTTCAGCGCTTATCGGCTTAAGTGTGTTGGTGCAAGCGCATGCGGCAAACGCCAGAACTTACAACGCACGAAGGCAACAAGCCGGAACGTCTCCTTCAAATTTCGCGCTTGTACTTCGCACTTGAGCACTTACTCCCAGGCGCCACAGCGGCAACATATAAGTAAAAATCACGCATAGCCGTGAAATTGTGTCAGTACATATTGATTGGTTTATTGTTGTATTAGAAATATCGGCAGCAAACGTATGTCTCCTGCCTCTCCAGAACGTGAAACCGTATGAGTGAAATGTTGAGAAGACGCGAAACTCGGGGGCAATTTGTTTTCGGGCCTTGCGCCCCGAAAAGTAGAGTTGTGCTGAAAAGCTGTTTTTCGTATTGCGCTTCTGCGAAACCAGCGGGGACGCACGGTTTTAGAATAGAGACGTCCACAGTTTAGTCTATAGAGCGCGCGGCCAGCGCGATACGACCCTTGGAAAACTTAAAAAGGACGGTAGCTGGCTTGGGTGGATGAAAGTATACTTGGCTCAATACAACGGCGTCCATATCCAGGCGGTTCTCTGCACGAGAGCATTTCTGTTAACCTCACCAGAATTCTTCAGAGTTGGCTATTATTTTTCGATGCACCGCATCACTCAGACGGCGCTACACATGAGTAAGGACGTCTGTGTATAGTACAATAATTGTTCTCGAAACATGCAATAGTCGCAAATGTGTCGTGGTAGACTGCCCGCACTTAACGAAGATCATGGCGACAAGTTCACATTAGGATCTAGCCTCGACTGTTCTTCAAATGCAGTGGCTCCTGGACAAGCTTGAGGACGATATAGCTCATCTGACGTGAGAATGCGCGGAACCAGTTGCATAATTATATACCTTTGACGGTTCGTATTGCATCCTGTCACTGCGCAAACTCAAACATGTAGGACGAAGGCAAAAAGGAAACTAAAGTTCAGATTTGCCCTCTGCGTCTACTCCCCTGTCCGCACCAGATTTTCAGCCTCTTAAGAACTGCGACATGTCCAACCATCTTTTAAAAATATATGTACATTTGAGAATTTCGAGACAGCTTCCGACCACTTCCGCTCTGCGTCGTCTCTTCTAAAATAAACTAGGATAACGGCGAGCGTACGTCGAAATCCCCCCCCCCCCAAAAAAAAAAACGTAGTGACCAACTTCTAACACTTTCCTTTTAATCCGATTTATTTATTTTTCGTTTATACTTCTCGAACTCTAGTAAATAAAGCGTATATACGCAATAACACAGAACTGGCTACACCCATAAGCTTCTTTCATATATAGAAGTTCTTGCACTACTGGAGCGAATAAGCTGAGATATTGCTATATAGCCTCGGGGAGCATCGAAAGAAATGGCGGAGATCGAAAAAAAGAGAGCACAAAACGAGGCTAGGAAACTGCGAAGTGAAAGGCTATTTTCGAGGCGTTGCTGTGCGGAAGACGCCTTCCTGTCCGCGAGCCCGCAGCTCCAGACGTCGTTTACGACAGGGTGCCAGCGTGTGCCGGACGCGCGTAACTTTCGGCCACCAATTGTGTGGGTGGGAGCCGGATAAGAGGAGAGCGCGCCTGGCGCAAAGCAGCGATCGAGCGCCTTGGCGGCCATGCGTGTGTGGGATGCGACCCCGCATGTGTGGGGGCTCCCTCGGGGACGAAGACACCTGCGCGGCCTCACGAGCGTCTTACCTGCGTATTTCCTTTTCTTTTATGTGGTCTGTCTGTCTGTCCTGCGCTGTACTTCGACTGTACAACTTTCGACTTACAACGACCTTCGAAATAGTGGCTTAGAAGACTGAGAACTAGACGTTTAATGGGAACTGGAGGTGTTTCACTTGCAGTGCGCTACTTCAGTTGAGTTGGCGTTATGCACGAGACGACCAATTCATACATACCACACGCGCGCACCACATACGACAGCACGCACTAACTAACTAACTAGAGCATCACGTCGGAGGCCAGTGTCCAGGAGGAAAGACTACAGCTTCGCTTACACGAACGCGGCGCGGTTGGGTCGAACCCGAAATGGAGCTGACCAGTCCCAATTCCGACGGCGTTGACGTGAATCTTACCAAGCGGGTCGGACGACGGGTCAGCGCAACTCTCGCAGACTGGTTGACAGAACTCGCCTCGATGCACCTTTGGCTTGGCAAGCTAACGTTTACTAGAACCCTGAATACCGAATTTCGGTCCACCAAGTCGACTCGACCCGAATTTATCGGGTTCATGTAAACGTAGCTTAAGAGCGCCTTTGTGGCGCGCGGTGCATTACACCGGCGCTGCTGCAACATTCAAGTACATACATGGGGAAGCTCTGGGACACTTCCGCACGGATCTAAAGCATCTTTCACAGTATAGGTAGTGAAGGCCATAAACATGTGCATATGAGTAAGGCATGGTTCACGTCATCGCACGCACTACGCAGTGTTAGTTCGCGTTAAGGGGGGATTGTGGGGCAAAATCGACTAAAAATATTTTATTTCAACGCCAGAGATAAGTGTTTCCTTTGTCTATACGCTGTTTCGCAGTAATCTCGATTAGGATTGAGTTACCGCAGGCGCATCAGCTAATTCAGAACTCGCGTTTCACTTTAACTTCGCTCTAGAGCGGAAGTTACGTTCTCGTTGCGGCCAATCGGAAGCGCTGCCGTGCGAACGCACGTATACAACCGCGAGTTTCTCCGCGAAAGAGCGCCTTCTGCGTTGTTCCGTGCTCATTCTTTAGCACAGGAACATTTCTCGCACATAGCTATTACTCCAATGCCAGCTTATTGCTAAACGTAATGGTACAGTTGTGGGGGCGTCGTTGGAAAGGGAAGTCATTTGTCGTAAGTGTGCATCTGTTTCAGTGCGCCCACTGAGAAGGACAAGGTCGTCTCGAACTCTGCATCGGGCCGCCGCTACGCCTGGCTTCATTCGAAGTTGTTAGCGCGTGTCCTTGCATGGAAAAGACTCTGCAGGCGTAGTTTCCAGGCGTGTCTTAGTGTTCGTTATCGTATATGCACCTACGGCATTCGGAGCGACCGTGTATACATGCACGCAGTTTAAGAAGCGCATACATATAGTTTATAAAGCAAAATAAAAGAAAATGGCTGATATGAACGAAAGAAAAGCACCGGCCAACTTTCAGGAAGGGATGTACTTTGCCACTTGTCTGTTTCGCAAGCTCAGCGGTGGGAACTGACCTGGCGGTCGCTTATTGCGGGCTCTCGAGGTTGGTGATAGCGACTGCTACGGCATGCACACAAGTAGTAACGCCATGGCAACTGGTGATAATTAACTCGCTTATCTACTTGGTGCCTTGATAAGACGATAGTGGAACATTCGGCCTGACTCCTTGTTTTGTTCGAAAGGAACCTCTTTCAACAAATTGCGAAGCCTATTCAAGCGCTTCCTCTTTTGCTGCGGCTTCTCCAATGCGAACTTCAATCCTCTTTCGTTTGTTGCATTAGGTAAACGGTCTCTGGTTAAAAAAAAAAAAGAGGGCGAGATGCGACGCGCGATAAATGTTCTTAAAAAGAGAGAGAGAGAGTGAGAATAAACGTGTTTGTTACATAAATGAAGCTTTGGCGAGGCGTCCTCATTCGAGACAGCTCGCACAGTTACATATAGCTGTGTTCAATTTGTACTATACGGTGCACCAGCTTCATGGCATGCTGGTCAAGTTAAAATTTTTTCTTTGCGAATAAAGGATCGCAACTTTGCGAAGAATGTTGATTGCCTGCGTAAGTTTCATGCGGTAAGACTTGCTGCTTCATTGGCTGATGTAAAATTGACGGCTGTTAACCTACCAAACCATACTGCAGGGCTAAAAGGTGCCGCAGTGGAGGGCTCACAGCGGATTAATTTTATACGCCTAAGCTTGCTTAACTTGCGCCTCAATCCAAATGCACGATTGCTTTTGCATTCCGCTCTCGTAGATCGAAACGTGACCGAAGCAGTCATAAATGGAACCTTCCACCCACTAAGAGGTCCGGACTTGGGCCTCATAGCTCCATTGCAACTAATATGTATTATTGTTTTCTCGTTCTCGGAATCATATTGTCATATCAACTGCTCAGCCACCCCAGTTATGCTGTTAATGATGAACTAAAGAAAATCGTGGACGTTAAGAAACTTAAAGGAGAAAAAGTTACAGAAGCACAGGCTGAAAGGAAAAGTTTCATAGAAAAGTGTTTGTGTCTTTTTCGTGTCTAGTTAAAGAGCGCTGTCTCTTTTCTTTTGTTCTGAACACCATTTGCTAACTAGCCCAATAACAAACTTCCTTGAATAGTTCTGCAGCGCGTCTGAACGTCACCAAAAAATTGTCTCAGCAACCTAATCTATTAATATGAACCAAGGTGCCGGAAACACCCGTCCTAGTTACGACTATATGCCTTAAATGCTCATATTTTCAGGAGAGTATCCTCCGGACGTTGCTAAGCGAAAGTTGAAATTCAGCCTACCTTTTGAAATTGAATTGTATAAAGTGCTGCTCAGTGAGTTAGGGTAGTGCATTACGGTGAAGTTTGATGGATGGCTGAAGAGTCAGTTGTCCTATATTCATGGGCATGCGCAGACTGACGCGCGGGTTAAGAGTTGCAAGACTGTATGCTTATACTTACAATAAAAAAAAAACTACGTGCACCTATACTAAACGTAGCTATGTACCTTCTTTGCTGCATGAAATTGTGAGAATATATGCCCGTGTATCAAACGTTATTTGAGTAAAGGTTACAATTTTACTTCTCGTTTATAGGTACACCAATATGCCCCTTTATTAGAGGTCGCTTGAGTAAATGTTACTATATAATTTTTATATATGTGCACAAATTTTTGAGAATATGCTCCTTTATTAAACGTTACCATGCTAAGAGCGTTGCAAAAAAAAAAACCGCTAAGTTTCGTTGCTCGGTGAGACCTATCCTGGAAACGCTGAAGATTTGTTTCGCTTCTCATGTTGGGTGACCCTTCTACAATTAGCACGAGTCACTGGGCGTGATCAGACATGCGGACACATGCAAAGATTGGCTCCTGATGTTTTTACCGTCCTGCCGCTTCACCAACGCTTCGCCCACTTTTCTCGCGGCCCTGTTAGCACCCGGACAAAGGTTTAGCTCGGCGCTGGATGGGTAACGACTCAAGGCGGCCTGTTTCTCCCGAACCGGCGGGTCGCGCTTGACCCCTGCCTCTTTAAAGTGCTTACGACCCCATAGTTCCAAGAATGGCTTCCTCGAAAGGAAGCGCAACGCTTGGAGCCGCCGGGTGTCATTGTGCGGCTCTTTGTGGCCCCTATTCACACGCGCTACCGAAGGCGCTGCCGAGTCGAGCACTCCCCTGCTGCAGTTGAGCCCTCGTAGAGGTGTAAACCAGACAGCTCGTACATCCATGCATGTTGTCCCGAGAACACTCATTTCCTTCGGCCGCAGTGGAAGTGTCGTATTATGCTCCGTGGGCAAAATACGCGCGCTGGAACCCCCCCCCCCCTCCCCCTCGCCCCGCTTGGGCCGTTCGCGCCGAGGGGCAGTTTTAACGAGTGCGGAAAGAACGCTACAAGTGCAAGCCGGTCGTCGCACCTGTGTGGCGATTTCGGTTGTCGTCGGGAGTCGCATGTTCCTGGTTTCGTTGTGGCGAACTGGTGTTTACGAGGCACGAAATGGCTGCGCTCGTCCCGGCAGTTCGTATCGCTACAGTGGCTAGTAGTATCGCTACCACCAAAGGTGAACTGTGTTCGTTCTTCCAGCTGGGTCGTCCCACACAGTTTCCTGCGCTGGCCGCGAACGAAACGCACCCCCAGTATATTTAGAATCCGCTGGTGGGCGAGTTCGTTGAACGTCGTTGACAACAGTATTTTACCTCTAAAGAAACGAAAATTCGGTAGAAACACACTGATAGACAAATGTTGCCAACAGAATTTTACCGCTGAAGAAAAAAAAATTCAACATAAGCATACTGATAGACAAACACACGAAACAACCAAACGAACAAACATGCGCGGTGAGGACAAGGGCACTCTCTTTTGTGACCGTCAATTAAAGCTATTCGTAATTAAAAAAAAAAGACGATGGCTACGGTATCTAAGCAAATGCAGCTTGCGCAGGTGGTTTATGCACTTTGGCCGACAAAATTTTCGTGAACAAGTGCAATCTGCAAGTACGTAATCAACAAATTTTGTTAACTTTGCAGATGCCCGCCGTGGTGGCGTAGTGGCTTTGGTGTTGCGTCGCTCAGCACGAGGGCGCGGGATCAAATCACGGCCGCCGCGCCCGCAATTCGATTGGGGACGAAATGCAAAAACACCCGTGCACCGTGCATAGTGTGCACGTTAAAGAACTTAGTGTGATCAAAATTAATCTGGTGTCTTCCACTACGGCGTGCCTCATAATCATATCGTGGTTTCGACAAGTAAAACCCCAGAATTTATTTTCTGTTGTTGGGCGAGCTGATTAAGCGTGGCTGTGAAAAGAATGCGTGGGGAAGTAATCTGTCGATGTTTTTGTTTTTTGTCTTGATTGTGCATGTTTCTTGTTGTTTTTTTTATCGTGCTCAGATGCACTGAAAACGAATTGAGACGGAATTGTGAATTCGTTCAACATCGTTCAGTTGAGTGTTTGCATTTGGTTTCAATCTCTCCATTCCCTTTACACATCACCTCCATCTTCATACTGTATGTGAAACATTTTGTCGAGAGAAAGCCTGCTTTTCAAACAAAGCACCTCTCATAAAAAAAATGAACAAATATAAAACACTAATCGCTTATGTAACATACCTTTCGAAGAAAATAAATATACCTTTCAAAATATACCTCTCGAATAAAAAATAAATAAATAAACATTGCAGTCTACGAGTGTCGAAAACTACTTACAGTTTAGATAAAGAGAGATAGATAAAAAAAAGGGGAGAGCTAACGGGTTAAAACGAGAGAAGTTTCTGTATGTGAACTTCCCATCGTTCGCGCACCTGGAACACACCCCAACGACGCTCATCGTTCACGAGTCGAACGTGCCTCTCTCCCGACCGAGCGCGTCGAAGCTCGCGCCATCTGCGCATCTGCGCAGCCAATACACGACGCCCATAAAGGTGCATTTCTGTATCTCCTCATTGCCGCCCCCACGCGTCTACCGCGTTTCTTGATCTCGTTCTTCGGCCGCCAGGACGTATCGCAAGGAGGTACACCGACATCGGCGGGCCACCGTCTCTCCCCACCCCTTTTTATTCGTTCGCTCCCCCCCCCCCCCTTCCCGCCCGGACTGCTTTCTTCCACTACTATCTTTTCCTTGCGTTTTTCCCGCGGGCTATGCAGCAGCGTGCCTGCTTGTGTGTCTGTGCTGCCGTGCGTGCGTGCGTGCGTGCAGATGCTTGCTGCGTGTGCACGTTGTTGCTGCCTCACCGAGTGCGACGTCTCCGTCTTTGCGCCCCCCCCCCTCCCCTCCTCCTTATGGGCACGTTTCGATGGCCAGTGATGCATCGCATCGCTGTCGGCCCGGCCCGGCGGCATCGGCTGGCTCGTCCCCGCGAAACTAACGCCGGCACGTTTCAAATACCGAGCGGCAAGTTTCCCAACCACGAACGACGATGAATTCAGCTCGGCCGAATCCTATATATAGGCTATATATGTGCTGCGTATGCCATCTTATTTTGCGCAGCGCCGAAGATGCGTTTTCAGCGTTTGCGGCGTTATAATCTTTTTTTTTATTAGGTACATGTATAGCTTCGGCCGTACTGCAGCGCCCGTCAATCTGAAACTATTCGGTGTTTCTTTCGCTTTCTATATCCTGACATGTCCCATTAAATGCGTGCCCACAGATTGCGCTGCTACGTCTTGCAGGATCTGCAGGGCTGCGGGAGATGTATGAAAGAAAAAGTGAGACGGGCATTCAATTTTTGGGCATTTAGGATGGCGAGAGTTTTGGGTTTTAGGAATGTATAAACGGAGAAAGGGGGTGGGAAGGGGGGGGGGGTATTGCGTCTAAAAAGACGGGGAATGCATGTCTCGGTACGACGTGAGCCCTTCTGGTTGGGTTTAGTAAAGTTCGTATATATATTTGCGGGCCTGCTGCGGAACCGCACATCTTGCGTTTGCTCTGCGCTTTGCATGATTCACGGCGAGCGCTGGTATAGGTTTGTGCGCCTGAGCTTTCATGCACGGCTGTTGGTTGTAAAAGTTGACTCTTTCTTTCTTTCCTTCTTCTTTTCTTTGGCTTTTTTCTATTTCTTTGAAACTTATCTTATTTATCCTGGTTTACCGATCGGTGTGGTTATACCGGTTGGCGTTTTCATTTTGTACCGTCGTTCGGGAATACATTTTTTTTCTAATTCTTGATTCATGTTACCAGCACAGCGTGTGTGCGTTACCTTACATTGGCGCGTATATATTACGTGACTACTGTCCGAAACATGGCGAGTTTTGCCAGGCATCCACGAGCGCTATGTGAAACTCTCTTGCAAAAATCACGCATGATAGTCGACTCGCATCTCAAGACGATCTATTGGAAGCAACAAAAAATATAATAAAATACACACCGGAATTCCTGCGTAACAACTTTCGTAAGGGAACTCGGCACGGCTTTCTCTATTTTCTTCACCTTGTCAGAGGCGCTAACAAGGATACGTTTGAATATACGCGCGCGTGTAACGCGTGTGCGTTCGATGTGCACAGTAAACAGACTCGCTCGTGAGGGTATATGGCGCTGGAGCGTGGAGCATGTATCTGCGGGGCGCCTGTGTGCCGCGTAGAGAGGTTCTTCGAATGGCACGCGCGCGCGGACCCGAGTGCAGACGTGTGTCGTGGGATTCGCGAGTGCAGTGTCAAGAAGGTACGGCGGGTAGAGCGGAGCAGCGACTGTCAGCAGCGGGGGTGACGCGAGAGCTTCGTCTTCTACGTACGCGTTCACGCTCGGCCCGAGACGGAGCACCTGTCGACTTCGGCGCCCGCTGACAGTCGCGCGGCTACGTATGTGCATACTATTGACACGGCAGATTCCTCGCTGGCTGTCAGGTGGCTGTCTTCGCGCGCGACTCTCTTGGCGCAGGAGAGCATGGGCAGTGTTTGGCTGCTATATATAGCTGCTTCGCAGCGGGGTCTCAACATCAGTGCTATGTCTATCCTCACTGGAAATGCGCATACAGTCGGTATAAACTTGTGCAGGGAACACGGTGAAGATTTACGTGCACGCGTTTGATTGAGATAAACAGTATTTGTACTGTGGGAGAGAAGTTGGGTATCAGCGGATTCAGCGGATTCCATGTCTACCATGATAACTTTATCAGTTCTGATAATGAAATTGAGCCACCACAGCCGTGGCGTTGTGCATAGTGCGCGTGCCATATATAGCTTCGGGAGGTGGTTAGTTTGAAACCCGCCTTCGGAAACCCACCGTTTATCAGATGGGTACAGGCGGGCGCCCAGTAAAGTTGCTTTACCGTTACTTTACCGGGCGCCCAGTAAATTAAGGGGTTAGTGAATGCCTGGAGGAGGTGAACCGGATCCCCGCAACGCCAACTAGTTTCGAACCGCGGCCCCAAAGGGTCGTGTGTAGGTCGGTTCTTATTTGCGCATGGCTGCTCTGATTAATATGATAAAATTGAGTGGCCAAAATGGACCGTCGATGTAGCCAAGTTGATGCTAAGAAAAAAACACTGAGGGTCTTGCTTTCTTTTTTGTCATGCTTGTCTTTTCTCTGAAGCTTTTTCTCGATGATTAATAGCTGTGATTGAACTGAAGAGACAGTCGTCCCAGAGCAGTCAGCGTTGGGAACATTAGCCTTTTCCTGTAGCGAGCATCGCTGGAATATACCTTACCGATGGAATTCATAGTATAGAGAGCCGTATTCGCCTCATTCGCTTGCTTCCAACGAATGAACATTCTAGATTGTGAGAGAAAAACAATGAATAACGTAACTTTTGCATTTTTTTAGGAGTTTTAGGCTAAAATAAGGCTGCAGTTCAACTTGACCTCTTGCACACGGCTTCCACCAGTGTAGAGTCTCGCGCGGTGCTTTGTGCATTGCGTCAGCATAACTTGGGAAAAAAAAAAACGATCTGAAACGACCAGCCACTTGTTTTGCTTACAGCATCCAAAAACGCTGCGCGTGGTTCTGTCCCGTGCTCGTTCTTTCCAGATGTACCAAGTCACCGGCACCTACAAAATAACTTTTCTTGGCGCTCTGCTGAGCTTCGCATATATATATCCTCTTCGGTTTCAAGTTTTCCTAGCGGCGACACCGAGTTCTCTCTCTGCACTCGCAAACATACGTCGGATTGTATATACTCGGTGTTATTGTTCCTCCTGTCTCAACAACGCTCAAGCCCTCGTATACCGCCGCGCTTCAAAACGCAGGCCGTGTATCAAAGACAACACCCCTGGGACCACCGCCGTCTCAAGTCCAGCCTTCTATTTTTCTTCCTTTTTCTTATTTCACCCCCGGAAGAAAAGTCGGCGAAATGTTGTTCTGCGTGCCCGGCAAGGTCTCGTTCTCAAGGTGTTGACACTACGAAACGAGAAGCGCACCCCCCCCCCCCCCCACCTCACCTGCCCTCTGCCCCACCACCCCACGGAAACAATTGAGAAACGGTTCAGGTTATGTCGGTGTCCCCGGCGGAACTGTCACTTCCTGCGCCCACTCGTTGAGAAAGAAACGACTAAGAAACAAGCAAGTATATACCCCCTAGTTTCGTAGTCGCCGAGTTGCACAGCGCGGAGGGAGAATAAGGCTTGCACTTTCTTTGGCCCCTCTGGCTGGGGTGCGCGCGCACAGGCGCGTTCTGCAGGGGAATCACGTCCGCAGGCTCCCGAATCGTCCCGGAGCTCCCCTAACTGCCAAGTACCCGAGACGTAACGTTTATATAGATCTTCGCTCTTTCTTGCGCAACTACGCCGCCCCCTCACCCCGTCCCCTCGATAGCTCTCTCCTGCCGCGGCACCTTACACCAGCGGAGCGCGAGGTCACGTGGGACCCTCCCCGCGTGCGGTTCGTTTGTTGGGTGGCCTGCGTATACAGTGTGAGCAGCCGGCTTGTGCGTAAAGTTTCTCGGTTGTTTGTGTACTCGTGAGCTAGGAGCGTACGACAGTAGCCGCACGGTTGTTTCGATTCAGACGGCGTCTTTCTTACTTCCGTCCTCGCTTTTCCATCTTTCTTTTTTTTCCCTTTTGTTTTTAAAGTGTGCAATTACCAGAACAACATAAATTTGGCTTTCGTGCTAGTGGCGACTGTGCTTTCCTGATGGCACAAGAACGACCGGGATTTGTTCCGGAGATTCCCGCTACTGGTGAACAGAAAACTACAAAGAAAAGGCCTATATGGCGGGTCGATGTCCCCGTTATATCAGTGCATGCGTCGCCCTTGAGCATTTTTATTGGTTCACTTGGAGCACCAAATCAGCATTCACGCGTTTAGGGACAGCTGTGGCAAACCGCAGTATAAGTTAAACATATAGTTGAGTGCGACCACTTCGCGTTCGTCCTTGCGCGATGAAAAACCCGATCGTCATCATCAGTTTGCATTCAAGTCGAGTGTCCACTGTTCGCTTTCTTTTGCGTTGTTTAATGCGAACTGGATGAGGTCGTGCGTCTTTATAGCTTTGCATTACGCAAAACCTTCTATGCTCCTCCAACTCTGTTTTTCTTCCGTGGTGTATAGCAACGCAACTAGCGGAAAATTTTCTGGTTATCCGTCGAAGTCGTGGGCCCTTCCGGAACCAAAAACAGCTCACACACTAAAACGGGAACGGGGGCAAATACACCATGGCGCCGAACTTACACCCTCAATATATATATTTATACCCGCCGTGGTTGCTCAGTGGCTATGGTGTTGGGCTGCTGAGCACGAGGTCGCGGGATCGAATCCCGGCCATGGCGGCCGCATTTCGATGGGAGCGAAATGCGAAAACACCTGTGTGATTAGATTTATGTGCACGTTAAAGAACCCCAGGTGGTCGAAATTTCCGGAGTCCTTCACTACGGCGTTCCTCATAATCAGAAAGTGGTTTTGGAGCGGATACCCCCTAATTTTTTTTTTTTTTTGATAGAAGAGACAAACACGCACGATGAAAGTCATTCACGTTATTTGAGTAATCAAAATTAACTCGAAATTCTCTCGCCACACATGTTACCCCACGCCCTTTTTATTAGATAGTGGCTTAGGAATCGGAATTTCGTAGCTTTATTACTATTTTTATCTTTAAAGGCGTGCGATACAGTGGCATTGTATGCATGCGAGACCGCAGACTCTGCGCACGAAGGGCGCGTGCTGCCTTCGCAAATTTCCGGCTCTTTGTAATTAATTAGAAGTAAGTGAAGGGCGTTGCTTGTGTGCGTCGTTGATGAAATGACTTGATTTGGAAAGTGCCCGCGTCAAGCAGCTTGCGAGCCCTTAGGACATCACTCGCGTCCAGAGAGGGCCACTAAAGCGGACAAAGAACCCTCGCCACTCGAACGCGTCACCGAGGTCGCTGCTTAATGTACAGGTGCGCGCGAAAGAACCACAAGGGGCTAAGTGAAGCAGGGAGGGCGGAGCAAGGGAGCGCTTCGTCGTTTTACTGTCGATGCGTGTCATGTGTGCGCCAGTGTGTGTGTGTGTGTCCAGCGCGGTGTTTCAGGAAACAGGTGGGGCGCGATTCAGGGGGGAGAAAGGGAAGGGTGTGCGCGTGTGGTTGGGAACCGTAGCTCCGTTGCCCCTGGCTACGGTCGCGTCAACAGAACGAAGTGGCCGCGCATGCTTTGCTATACCGGGAAAGAAAGAACAAAGGGCCACGTCACGAGCAGTTTGATCAAACCGCGCGGGAACGAACTTTGCGCGCTCTTGGATTGCCCTGAAGCACGATACCCTCTTCAGCTCTGAACCACGCGTTGCGGCATTTAGCCCGAAACATTTTTACTTCGCTGGCTGCTCGAAAAAAAGAAAGTGCGTGTTTTGAAGGGTAAGGAAACCGCAGAAAAAGAGAAGCATGGTGCGCCGGTGACGTGCGAAATTTGTGCACAAGTGGCTTGCTTGGAAGTATATATGTACGCTTTTGTTTCACATGTGTTTCGGTTCCGAAGCGAGGAACATTCGATTAAAACTTTCTTTTACAGTTCAGTTTACAGTTGTTCACAGAAGTGTTCGGCCATATGCAAGTTCATGTATTTCTTCGGAAATTATAAATTGTGCTGCTAGGCTTCGTATGAGCGTGATCGCCAACGATCTTGCTTGCATCAACCACCTCCATACCAGATAGACGCTGCTAGACCACAGTGTAATTAGGTGACGTCTCCGATGAGACATGAACCTTCACTGCTTTTTGTTCTTTCTGTAGGCAAATTTTGCTAGACTTGTCAACTTGACGAAGTTTACACAAGAACACGCAGATCGAGGGCACTAAAAAATACATTGTGCAGATCCCTTGCATTGTGAGAAGCAATGTTTTGCAAATCATTTTGCAGGCACCTACCTATCTAACATTGTTTGGGGTTCCTCAAAGCGATATAAGATATACCAATGTGCTCGAGTAAATTGAGTACTTGTGTGTGTGTTGGTGTCGCGAACGTACCCGTCTATGGCGATAGCAGCACGACGTCGACGTCGCTGACGACGATTCTGTGGCGGCACTCTCGTTTTTGTCGTGGAAAGGAACGTGCTGTTGGGTGTGAAGATTACGAGGCCTGTGGGTGACCCTGAACGCTCAAGAAACTCGATCGTGGTCTGATGGTCAGAGCTCCAGGCGGCCGTGTTCGACGGCAGAGGCTTGATTCCACCGTCCGTCACACGTTAGTTTTTTTTTTTTTTTTTAATGCGAAAGCCTTATATGTGCCATGAGGCAACGAGTGGCAGGAAAGATCATCATCAGCGTCTTGTATGTTTGCATGTCAAGGTCAAAGTTAGAACACGTTAGGGTAAGGCGACTTCAGGTGGATTGAAGTGAACAAAGGTGGATTGAAATGAACAAAGATGGATTGAAGTGAACAAAGGTGGATTGAAGTGAACAAAGGTGGATTGAAGTGAACAAAGGTGGATTGAAGTGAACGAAGGTGGATTAAAGCGAACGAAGGTGGATTAAACTGTATGGAGGTGGATTAAGGTAGATTAAGATGGATTAAGGTAGATCAAGGTGGGTTAACGAGGATTAAGATGAATTCAAGTGGATTAATATGGATTAAGGTAGATTACGGTGGCTTTCGCGTTCAAATCACGTAAGGATACGTAAGTGCTGTCATTTTTTATTAAAACGAAGCCAGAGAGGAACCTATCTATCTACCTACCGCGAAGTGGCAAGAATGAGGCAAAGAGTGCTTCGCACTTCAGAAAAAAAAAAGTCTACGAAGCACGCGCCGCCACAGTGAGCGGAGCACTGAACGCTGGGCAAGTGAGATGGACGCCGCAGTTCTCTCGGATGCTTCGCAGCGGGGCCTGTCTGGCGCAGTTCTTACGTTCAGCGTCAAAGCGCGTGTCGAAGCGCGAACAGCCTCGTTTTCGGAGCAGCGCAAATTGCCCGCCGTTTCTGCGCGCGCGTTTCCATCGCCTGCTTCCCCCCAAGTGCTGTCGAGGTTCTCGGAGTCGGTGCAGCCGGCTTCTCTTGAGGGGCGTCTGGCTCTCGTCAAGCGTTACGCAACAAAAGCGTGCAACACTGTAAACACTAGCGCGGGGGACAAAGAAAAAGGAGAGATAGATGCCACTAGAGGTGGTCTGCAAGCGACGCGGGGATGGCGAGAGAAAAACGCAGCCCTGAATGAGTGTTCCTTGTCTCTGCGTATACAGGAAAGGAGAAAACTTTGTTTTGACCGTGCGCGATATTCTTTCTCGTGTCGGCGCTTTTCTTTCCTTCTCGTTTACTTTCGGTCGTCGCCGTTATTCTCGGCCGCAACGCACTGGCGCGGACAATTCGCTGAATGCCACACGTGGAGTGCGGCTATTGTTGCGCGAACCTCTGGAGTTTGCTGCGCAGGCGAGTGCGTGCGAGCAGTAAATAAACGTGAGAAGCCTGACCGACGGCTAGTTAGATTCGCGCCGACGTGGCTACAAGCTCGATGCCCTTTAGCTTGTTACCGGATTGTCATTTGTACGTTTCCTTTCGCTACCGGGTTTACTTTTGTTACCGTGTACTTTTCCTTCGGCTACTTATACAACGGGAACTCCAATTGCTCTGTCCCCGCTGTTTGGCTCTTCTTGCGGGAAGTAGATAACCGGACACTCTTCTGGGCCGGTGTAATGTAATAATGCCCTTCGCTCAATCGTATTCCATTCTTATAATCCACCGATCGCAGCCAGCCGATTTCAGTGATACCGCATAGGCGGAACGTTGCCCGCACCACTGACGCAGCGCGGGAAGGAATACCGTTGGAGTAAATTGGTTGCATTATCCTGGCGGTAGTAGAACATTCCTGGCCTTCCCTCCTTTGCTCTCTAGCTCTCTGTCGACATTTGCTTTGTTAACGAAACACACTTTGACGGTGAGATTATTACCTAAAATACTAGCTATAGAGGGTATACTTTCATTTAGTGAGTATAAAGAGACCTTCATTCAGGGCCACTCTGCTGTATCGCCTGATCTCTGAAATTGGATCACCCAGCTGACCCGTTTCATTATCGCATAAAAGCGAGAGTCTTTGCGATCCATTGTGACTGCACTCGGCTCCCCCGGTGATCTCCCAGCGCTCACCGCTGGCCCAGCAATGCCCCCCGCCGCCTTGCGGTCCGAGTATCGCGTTTCAACGCTGGGAACTGTGCGTTGTAACGACCTGTAGAAGCAGAGGCAGGGAAAAATGACACCACTCGACAGGTGCCGTTCATAGCTCCTAACGCTTTCTCGGCCGTTCATGTTTCACTTTGCTAACCACAGCCCCGGGCGCACACACACGCAGTGGCGGATCGACGCCGTGTTCACATTAGTACAGTAACGCGGGACTGGATTGTAGAGAAGCCACGTATATAGGTGGCTCTCTTTGGGGGTGTCTAATAATTGATGACCATCCCCAGGGCGCGCTACCAGAGCCTTCGATTTCGAAACTAACACCGCGACCCACGCCCCGCATGCCCTCCGCGCACGTCGCTATACGGTGTGTGTGGGAATTAACCGCGCGGCGCCGCTCAATCGTGTCAGTGTTCGTACGTGCGCCTCGCACGGACAATGCCGCCAAAGGGGGAGTGGGAGGGGGGGAGGTCATCTGCGGGTCCCGCCCACGCGACCGCCTCGTGAAAAGTGGGCCGCAGGTGCGTTCCCACCGGCGTCAGCGTGCGGGCGCGCAATCTCCGCGCGCCACCTGTGCTCTGGCGACCGCATCCCTTTGTTCGCCTCGTCGGCGCGAGGCCACCGTCTTTGTTTGACCGCCGGCGCTGGTTTCACTCCACCTTACCGAACCGGCGAACAGGCTTTGTGGTGGACTGTAAAGTGGCGTGGTTTAGCTGCGTAAAGGACGAGGGCGAAGCACAAGTGAAAACGGGGTCATGGGCTCTTACTCTCTCTCGGTAGGAGTTCGGCGCACCTTAGATCTAAGTACAGTCAAACCTCGTTATAACGAAACTCGATATAACGAAATAATGAATATTAGGAAGTCAAATTCTCCTTCAAATCCCGATAGATTTGGACGTTGCAATACATGCACTGATGGGTATGACCAAGTACACTCGAACTTCGTTATAACGAAGTTGAAGGGAGAGCAGAAATTACTTCGGTATATACGTTACCTCGTTGTATCCACTATTGCCATTTACTGCAATATATGCCCAGCGGGATGCTCAATTCTAAACATGGACATAACAAGACGGCATTGCGGCCTGCGGAGCTGCTACGCTGCCACACATACGGTGAAATTTGAATAAAACAAAATAATTTTCTTTGTGTACAAACATGCGACTTAGCACCTGACGCGACAGCCTTTAGATAGCTGCCTTCTGTCCAATTGTGATGGTACTTCGCGACCGCTTTCCACTTCAGTCGTCGCCGTCGAGCAGCACGTGGCGCACAACAGAACCCTTCGCACGTGATCGAGGATGCAAGCAAACTTTGCCGTGCCGGCATGGCTCGGGCGGCATGTGACTTCCGAGGTTGCACCGATCTCGGAGGCCACGACCAGCAGCCAGCACGCGCGGCGCGCCGCACGGGGAGGGAGAAGGAAATGCACGGCCGAGATGGGACTCCAGAGTTCGCGCCGCGAGCGTAGCCGCGCAGCATGGTGCGACTCACGCAGGCTTGTGCGTGGCCCGAGATTGCTCCGGGGAGATCTCGGAGGCCACGGACAGCTGCTCCTGATTGCGCGGTGCTCCGTGCAGAAGTGAATCCACTAATATTCCATACTACCGCCCGTAGCGCAGCGTGGTGGGGCTCGCGCAGCCAGGCACGCGCAGAAGAGAGAGGTCGGTGGAGAAGTGCGATAGCGAGCTGCTCCTTATGCGCAGATGCGCAGCTAAGCGCGACGGTCTGACAGACCAGTGTTGCCCGACGGCGTATTCAACGCGAGGACGCGTGAGTTTTCAACTGCCGCGGCGAACGAACAAGTGCCGAACTTTGCGGAAAGGGATGCGCTCGGCGGTGCAACGGCTGAGAATTTTTTTGGTTTCAGAGATGAGTCCACTCCGTTATATGCGTGGGCAGGACCATTTTTCGCAAACGAGGTTTTCAATAAATGGGTCCTTATGGGGATTTCATGGGGAACTTAATTTACTTCAGCATATCTATTATTTCTTTATATCCCGTTTCGTTGTAACGAAGTTTGAGTGGAATTTTGGTTTTCCCTTCAGCTTCGTAATAACGAGGTTTGCTACATATACAGATGCAGCTGGCGCAAGGCGACCGCCGGTCGAACAGCCCTTGAAATAGAGAGAGAGAGAGATACGAAAGACTAGGCGAGAGACAGGGAGTGTAACTATAACAAGAAATTTTGGGAAGAGAGGTAGAAAGACAAGAGAGAGAGAAACAAATGACCGATTTCAGCCGTGCGCAGTAAATATTAAGTGTCATAAAAATCACATTGAATGCCCACCTCATAACTCGTCGCAAATGATGGCTACGAAAACACTATCATTCTCAAGGACAACAAACGTGCACAAGTGACTTTAGTACTAAGTGTCGACTAGCCATGCGAAAATCTTCCCGTGTCTATCTAGGCACTTGCTAATGAACAGTTTGTGCGTTTTAGAATTATTGTAACCACTTATAATCTTCGGTCTCTCATGACCGGCTGTAGGGCTTTTGCTTCATACTTTAAGAATTGCACGCTGGAATGCTGGTAGCATATGTAAGAATAAAAGGAAAAATCGACCTGAGTGAAGTAAAGCCAGTGTTGTCTTTTTTTTTTTTGATCGAGTGGTTTAATTTGTCTGGACAGCCTAAAGACTGCCGATCTGTCTCAGCAGTCGAGGGTTCGACGAAAGCTTGTTTGTTGAGCTCGCATGTCAGTAAGACGTACACCAGAGATATCAGGCATACAGCAGACTTGGAAGAGAGTCGTTACCCTTTCTAAGGATTGATTTCATACCTTTATGTAAGCGCATGCTCATCAGTATCTTACAGATTTCTTGGTTGGTGTTTGTTGTACTTCTTTCCACCGAGTTGTTTCAAACGCGTACTTGCATATGCGACGACTTTCTTAATGCTCAAACGTTTCGCCAGTGATTTAACGTTACCCAGGCATGGATAACCAAAATCACGATTGGTCGACATGGTTGCGCTTCACGAACCGCTTCTAGTCCACGTGAGCAGTTTTAGAAACCCGTATTCTTCCAAAACAGCTGATGCGAGCTGTAGCTTCCGTATTGTTGTGGAGCTTTAAATGCAGTTTAACAATACGGGAGTGCCGGACATTCGAGGAGCCACTGCGAGACGACGTTTTGAAAGCGATGAGTGCAACCGACCGGTTGCAGTGCACTTAGGCGCTCCCTTTATGAAGGGCTTCAGTGTGCAAAGAATGGCGCACTCCTCGAAGGGCTTGCTCACTTATCATTGTACGAATATCATTTTAATTGAACAAGGCTTTCTCGTCACGATTGCCTCAGTGTCCGTGCGATGATGTGCAACTTACTGTCGCTGGGTATGGTCTGACAGAAAGACTGAGCGTGAGCAAGCGAGAACCGGTTGATGTTCAACCCTTACCAACATGACACGCACACACAAGGGGGGTAGGCCACACAAAGGAGGAATTAAATGAGTATCTGTAAATTAAAATATATTTAAAAAGCAAGAAAATAAGCCTATTTAACGAGATTCGTACCCTTTCTTTTTGTTGGTCTTCTTAGTTTTTGTCTACATTGCCTTCTGTGCTGTGCAAGATACTTTTCCGGAGGAATTCCTCGAAGGATGTTTAGTAGGAATCGTCGTAGTAAACGTGCTATTTTCCACGGCGAGATGTGTGATCCAGTATCTTGTCTGCAGACAATAGAGGCTTTAGGATCCCGTCTCCAGCTCTGTTACTATTCCCAGTTGCTGAACAGGTATTAGCTGTGCGTACCACCTTGTTTTCATACGTCAATGCGCGTATGATGAACGTGTGTTCAACGTGTGGCAAATAATTTGTCCGTAAGGACAAATGGTTTGCCACACGTTGAACACATGTTTATCATACCTGGCTTAACTTAACTGGCTAGAAACGATGGAGCCGCATGCCTTAGTCATAGTCTAACATAACTTATATGGTTGATTGTTCTTCCTATTTTGGCATGATGCCATCTTTCAAAGCATCATGAGATAGAGCAAGAGAAAACAAGGAAAGACAAGGAGACTTGCGGGCGATATTTTAAGGCAACATCATTAACGACCGGACAAAGGAAATCCGATTTACTGTCCTGCACTGCATGTGGCGGATTAAAAGATGGGAAAAGGCTAAAAAGCAGTTCACGCGCACAGTACGAGTGTGAGGCATTGCGTGTCTGTAAGCGGTCCCCCAGACCCGAGAATTTTATCTCAAGTTCAGCGTAGCTGGCTGTTGCGTTATGTTTCAGTCTGTTTGACGGTTTCGGACTGTTCAGGCTGTTATGTTTGATTTAAAAACCGCGGGAAGGCGGTTCGCGCGTCACGTTACACATTAACTCTGGGGTGAAAAGGCATGTGGCAACAGGCCGCGAAAATAAGTGGGGAGGTCGCGACAACCTATACGCTTCGCCGAGTCGAACCTTCGACGGGCCTTTTTATACGTCCTCTAGCTAAGCCAACTCGTTCGACGTTGCGCTCTGAGTGTCGGCACAGCCCGCCAGCTTTCTGGCTTACAGCGCTTCGGCGCCGCTCCGGAATGTCGCAAGGCTGCTCCACGCAAGCGAAAGAAGCCCTTCGTCGTCTCTTCCTTTCATCCGGAAAGACGAACGTTTTCCCGTCGCCGCCAAATTTGGACGCGGCACGCGATATACAGCCGCACGGCCTCTCCGTGGTTGTGGCCGAAAGCTTGGATCAGACGGGATCAGAATTGGCACAATTATACTTTCTCTCTCGGGTTTTCTTTGCGCCATCTTTATTTTCTTGTTCTCGCTTCTTTCCGAAAGACCGCGCGTGCGTGCGTTGCGTGTAGGAACCAGTGCTGCTCCGCGTGCTGCCTCTGGAGAGAACCCTATCTCTCCCTCTCTCTCTCTCTCTCTCTCTCTCTCTCTCGTTACTGTTTGCGTGACGTCGCCATCGCAAGCGCTATAAGCGTGTTCGCGTGGCCCTCGTCGGGCCTATACTGTATACCGCGTTGGCGCGAACATTATAGGCACTTGATGCACGAAACACACTTTAACCAGAGCCCTGTGAAGTTCCGTGAATTCGCGT
Organism: Dermacentor albipictus; assembly: GCF_038994185.2. NCBI lineage: Eukaryota > Metazoa > Arthropoda > Arachnida > Ixodida > Ixodidae > Dermacentor > Dermacentor albipictus. The sequence goes on from NC_091821.1 coordinate 393,328,758, forward strand.
ATTCGTGGAGCTTTAGAGAGTGATGTTTTTCCGTGTGTTGGGTGTTTGCGCTCGAGCGCGTGCGCGCTCATGTACACGTAAACGTACCTATTATCTAGCTACTTTCTTGTTTTTTAGCTCATAGTTCTCTCAATTCTTCTGCTGCACTTCTACTGCTTAGCACCTGGGGTATACATGTCCAATATATACAGCCCAGCCAACATCTCGAGCAGGCAGCAGTCTTTTCTCTCAATCCTGCTAACTGGTCCCTTATTATAGGGCTGCTTATCTAAAGACGCAAGGGGGACCTAAAAAGGGGGACTTCGAGTCACACGCTGCTTATTTCGGTGTTGATGTGGTACACCTCTCTTGCGCAGTGCACAGAGTCTGGCGATAGGTTTCAACACTGCCGTTGCCGCCGCTGCTTGCGCAGCGCAGGGCACGAGTCACGCCAATGCTAAGTTAGCGCGCCACTTCACTGCGAAGGAGCACGTGGTCCGGCTGAACGCTGCGCTGGCGCCTGTGCGGGATCATTTGTATGCGCGACGACGCTTCGTGGATAGGCTCGAACGGGACGGGACGACCGCTCTCTGTGCCTCGCGTAATAACGAGTTCTTCGGCTTCATTTTGTTTCCCCTCTTTTTCTTTTTTTAAAATATAAGGGTGTCGAATGACACCGCAAGGATGCATGTTCTATAGGAGCTGCCTTTAAGACAAACGGCACTTTTAGATTCTGTGTCATCGAAAAAGAATGCTCTCATGACTCATGCACTAAGCGACTCGAGTGGCTCGTCTTACAGCGAATTCAATGCGTTTTCGTCGCTTTTTCTTGAGTGTGTCGCTACTTGAGAGGGTGAGCCGAAGAAAGTAATATCGGTAGAACTGCTTATGTATATGAAGCCGCTGGCGATGCGTCATCGGCGCTGCCGAATCCTCGTGATGTGCACGATTACACTTTATCTCCGCAGACACTCTCTCTTGCTATTCGTGGAGGCATGTTCAAAGCGTGCATATAGTGTGTAATACTTGGTGTAACATATACAACCTGTTCTCGTTTTAGTATTCCGAAGTGACTTCTCAAAATTCTTTGTGCTCACCTCCGTTTATGTGACCGCAATTCCAGTGCTTTCCCTAAAGATGAATGTTTTTATTCACGGATGCATCACTTAGATGTAGCTTACATGCTTCTCCAACGGTAAGAGCGCTACCAGGTGATTGCTCTTAACGCCGGCTTTTATATCTTTCACCGTATAGGTCAATTTCTTGTGCAACAGCCTTACGTCGACTTGCTCTAACGTGGCGTAGCCTCTACATCGCTAGCAAGACTAACGGAAGCGCAGTGTGGACAAAGAGAAACTTGACCGCCTGCTCTCTCGGTTCTCGTTGCCATGTATACCCGCGTCCTCGTTCAAAGAACTTTAATATATGATTTTGCACTTGCTTCTGCTTTGTTCTCACTCAAACTTCACAACAAGGTGGCTTTCACATTCTGTTTATGGTCCACTTAGTTCAGTGAAACACTTAGCTTCTCTTGCTTGCCTTTTTTTTTTCCTTCGGGAATTTGGAAAACCCAGCGCCGCATGCGAGTCTTGCCGTCGGAGAACGGAACGGCTGCAGAGAGTTGAATCGTTTTCGGCCCAGAGTTGACAACCAAAGGGCCTGGCAAACACGCGGCAAATAAGTGTCCTATATTGACCAATATGTGGGCCACAAGATTAATTCTTGTTGTGAAACTTGAGTTAAACCAAGGAAGTAGGCATTTTCTTTATAATGTTTGCATAAATGCTCAGGTGGCTGTAGTATATCAAACCACGGACGCACGCACGCACGCAAGCACACGATAACAGACGCCTTTTTCTTAAATTTACGAGCACGCTTCAACGTATTGCACACTTGAACAACTTGTGATGGCATCAGACAAATGAAGACGAAGTGACCAATGGCGTAGCCAGGGGGTGACACACCCGGCACGTTATGAATAAGTTTATAACTCTGTGAATAAGTTGGCGGGGACTGATGCGCGCCTTCACCTAGATATCGTCTTTCGGGCTTTGAACTTATTCATTGCTTTGCTCTTAAGTGAAGAGAAATAGCCGTCGCCCTCGTAAGGTGACTGCTCCGTCGGTGTGAGTCATCGCTATGGCCACGTCGCGCCAAGCTATATCGATGATATCAGAGTGGTGTCATTGACCTCCACGGCGCATAACCGAGTCCTGACGCCGTGGAACTGCCTGCGAAGGCTTCAGGAATCAATGCACCCGACAAACCTTGCTCAGTTTCCTGCTAACGTGTCGGTCTGTAACAGTACCCGCCGTGGTTGCTTAGAGGCTTTGGCGTTGGTAAGAACGAGACCGCGAGATCAAATCCTGGCCGCGGCGGCCTCATTCCGATTGGGGCAAAACGCAAAAATGCCAGTGTACCGTGCTTTCTGTGCACGTTAAAAAGAAGTTAAGGTCGTCGAAATTAATCCGAAGTCTCCCACTACTGCGTGCCTCATAATCATATCGTGGTTCTTGCACGTAAAATCCAAGAAATAAAAAAAAGTAGAAAAATTATGTGGATACCCGCGCGCTGTGGGTGAAGCTTTGATTGGCGCTTGCGAATATACGGCCGGTACTGGACGTTCATGTTTACCGACCATTTGGAAATACAAAGCACAGGACAAAGCAGGAGACATTGTCCCCCGGGAACGTCTCGTCAAACGTAAATTTTTGGTGCTCCAGCGCCACAGACACTTACGACACAAACGCACTCTACGGCACGCACACGCATAAACAAGCTGCGCGTTGCGATGTTATATGTACACATGTATGCTCCGCCATGTTCGAAAGCCTCGAGTCCGGACCTGCTTCCAAGTAATTTCACCATCTTGTATATTTTCTATTTTGCATCATTCTTCTACGATGGATTTTGATGTTCATAGTATTCGTCATTAGTCATCGCCATAATTTTATAGCACGTAGATTTTACGCACTCTACAGGGACTATTTTTAGGCCACTTTACAGCCAAGTCACATCTTCCATAATACATCAACATTACCACTTGTCATGGCGCTCTTTGGCCAAACCTGGCCCTTGCGCCACAAAACACCACACATCATCATCATCCGAACCTGCTGCCATGCTACTCGGTCAGTATACGCGCGCAACCTTCGACTGTCTTCTCTCCTTGTCCGCACGCGTTCTTTTCGAGGGCACATCAAGTTCACGCTTGTGCGTATTCGCACAGCCTTCAAGTGCTCCTTCTTGACACGCATAACGCGCGTTCTGGCGCAGCGGAACGTCGCAGCGCAGTTTTCCGTATTCCTGTGCGCGCAGGAGCGTCCTCCTTTGTCTACCTTGTCGTGCTTCTTGCTACGCGGGCCGGCTGTGAGGTGCTTGTTTCGCAATGAGTCACTCGTTCGCTTGTTTTTTTGTTTTTCTCTCTTAATCTTTATTATTATTTTCATTTTGTTCATTGCTGTAGGCGTCTCCAGCAAGCTGTAAACATTGAGGCGAACCCTTCGCAGCTAGCTCCGCATTCCGTGTCGCATTTCGAGAAACTAGGCTGGCGAGAGAGGCTCGGATGTGCCCCGCTTCGTTGCGCATGAGAGTGACCGTCCTGTAGGAACATGCAAGAGCCGAATAATCACGTTATATATGAAAGATAAAAAAAAATGAGCGAAGAAAAGGGGAGGGGTGACGTATACGACGCCGTTTCTACTAAATCGCCGCATTCACGGAGTGCTGTTGCGTGATCCGGACATTTTCTCGCGTGTCTTTCTAACCATACGGCTGCATTTGCTTTTGTGAAGCGTCGTACGCTAGCGCCTTTTCATTTCGCCGCATTTTTTTTCTTTTGGCTTTCATACAACCGCTCGACGCTCTAGCAGTTACCGGATCTCTAATAAACTGTTTTCGTTGAGCCTTTGTTCACAACGGTTTTATTGAGGAACTTTCACCGCGCACGGCTATCCGATGCGCGCGAAAGGTAGAAGCGGTAAGGGTTCCACTCTGCATTCGTGCGGACCATTTATTAAACACGTTGTGATAAATGAGTCGTTATGTATGTATTATGAACGCCGTATGTCCTGCGGTCTACAGTCCCCCGCATTTGCATTTGATCGCTCTACGTAAAAGTGAATGAATATCCTTCGCGTTTGCACTTGTCTGAGTGCCGCCAAGCACCAGCGCGCTGTGGTGTTCCGACTTGTCGGACACCACAGCGTTCGCGAGCACTCTTTTTGCTGAAGTCGTAGAGTTTGAAAAGCACGGAACGCAAACCTATACGCAACTTCATCCGAGACCAGCGTCAGCAGTGAGAGTCAAGCGCTGGTAACTCCCCGCGCAGAGCCGTAAAACGTGAGATGTGTTGGGCTGCTTGGCACGGAGGTCGCGGGATCGAATCCCGGCCACGGCGGCCGCATTTCGATGGGGGCGAAATGCGAGAACACCCGTGTACTTACATTTAGGTGCACGTTAAAGAACCCCAGGTAGTCCGAATTTCCGGAGTCAATTACTCCAGCGTGTTTCATAATCGGGCAGTGATTATGGCACGTTCAACCTCACAATTTACTAATTGGAAAGCGTGAGATGAGAGTACCACTGCAGACCCAAACCTTTAAAAAGAAACCACAGTGAAAGCCCCAAAATAATGATAGTCGGTAAAAAATACTGAACGTTTTATTATTCAAGATTTTGACTGATTGTTAAAACTTCGCGAACTTTGTTCTATATAGGAACTTTATGATACCACACTAGTACATCGCAGCTAGATTTATTTGAGCCACAGAGAAACGGAAATATGCATAAGCATATTGATTACCTATTCGGGTAACAGCGCTCAAAATTTCAGTTGTCCTTGGTTCTGCATTCACTAAAGTTGCCCTATATGTTGCTTCGACAGAGGGGGCGGCGTGTTGGTGTTGGTAGGTTGGAATAATCGAGCGAGTACGAAACATCGGGCTCCGAAAAAAAAAAAAAAACAGAAAAGAGAACTGTCGGCGACGGCATCCACATTCTTTTGAAATCAGTTTGCACATAAACTGGACGAAATGACGGTATCGTTGTTTTCTTTTTTGTTGCTTTTTGTCCTCGATGCAACGCTCCTAAAGAAGCTCTTTAGAAGCCGACTATATACATTTTACAGTAAAACAGTAAACGTTGGGCTACAGTATGCCAGTGTAGCCATGCACGATATCCTCCAAGAAGAGCAACGGTCGAAGCCGAGCGTTAGCCTTGGCGCGCAGCTAAGCACCACGCAACGCACGCGACGTAGCCGTACGTGTAGTCAACTCGCGTGCTTCCGCAATACTTATAGGCCTGGCTGCTGCGCACCCCGAGTGCTCTGTGCACGCGCATACCTCTCACCCGAGGGTGCTGCACGCAAGCAGCGCTAGCAGAGCCCCACCGCACGCACGTGAAATTAAGACTGCCTTTTACGGGCGCTGTGTATAAGACGACTCATTTTCCTTACCAACACGTACGGACGCGCGTATTGCCAAAACGGACATTTCAACGCGGATGTAGCTAGCTATACGTCCCTTACAAGAATCAACTTATTTAATCTACACGTTGTTTTTGGACCTTCTGTAGATAGCTTTGCTTTCTTGTAACATTGTCCATTTTGTCCATGCGTCGACTAAAGTTGTTAACATATGTCTTTTGATGTATAATGGTTTATTGGTTTCTAAACTGGTGAGCCGTTAACTGTCTATAGACATTAGTCAACAAAAAAATGGCTGTGGCTTAGGTAAGGTTAAGCCCAGGATGCGAAGCATACTAGCCTTTATTTTAGTTGTTGAACCACTGTTTAGCCTGGTGAACTGCTGTTGCTTGGCTATATTTGGTTCGGCTAGACGAAGAAACAACTCATGCATTACTTCTTCGCCTTCAAGAGTGGAACGCGACAGCGTTCCCGTCGACCCGCCAAGGGGTGTAAGACAATGGGCTACAGGGCAGCGACTACGCGCCCCGCATTGGACGCGGTGAGCGTCGAGCAAAGCAGCGTTCGGCGCGGCAACGAAATGTGCGCCTGAGCAAGAGACGCACGCCTTAGAAACAGCGCGTTTCTAAGGCAACACCGCATTCACTAGAGGCGCTTTTGTACCGCTTTGAAGCGTTGTACTCGTGGCTCAGTGGTAGCGTCTCCGTCCCACACTCCGGAGACCCTGGTTCGATTCCCACCCAGCCCGTCTTGCAAGAGTTGAGCCAAAGCCACTTCTCCTCTGTCGTGACGTCACGGTGTCACGTGATTTCATGGTCACCGCCGCGCCTGAGGAGCTGGGTTGAGCCCTCGTAATATGCTTCGCATAAAAGCGCAGGGGTGAAAGGTCAGTAGGCTGTCTATAAACAACCTGAAGACTTTATGAAAATTCTGCATTCGTATATCTATCGACTTTCTGTGTATATATGAAATTTTCGGCTTTTATGCGTCTGTAGTATTTCTAGGCTATGCAGATGGTCTCAAAGTAGTGCAGTCGATTCCAATCGGTTCTTTTGGCATCGTCGTTTCGAAATGGAGAGGGGGCAAACACGAAAATTGTCCCAATTCTGCCTTCACTGCGGCATCGGCCCGATTTTCAACACAACCACCACTTTCACTTTAATGTATGGCGATGTTGCGTCTTAAGTTGTATTTGTTGGCTAACATTTCCGAACAGATGTGCAACCTGGTTTACCTTACAACATGACGAGCGTGCGACATGTTGAGTGCTGTCTGCATGCATGCTTGCGGCAGCTGCCATTTGATGCATCGAATTGGGACCTTGCCCGTTCGCCTGCATACGAATCGGGCGCTTTTGTGTTTTGCCTAACTGTAGGAATGGAAATACTGAAATATACATCAAACGTTCGTCAGCCGCACTCTGTCTAAAACCGAAATCCAGATCACTAGATAACATGTTTCCTTTTTTTCGTTTGTGTTGAGTTTTCCTCGCGTAAATGATGGCAGGTACACAGAGAAAGGAGGAGGGACAGAGGGGCGAATGCACGAAGTTGGTGGCAGCAGCGCTAGAGTTCAGTGCATCCTAGTGTATACATGCTTATACTTTGCTCGTGAGGTATTTCTTTGACTAAATTGGTGCAGCACTACAGAGGTGGGCAGAAGGGGTGGGGGGAGATGGGAACAGGGAGGGCGCGAACACGGTACTGAGAAGCCGTTGAAACGGCAAAGGAAGCGACAGAACGACTCTAGCTTGGGGGCGTGCAAGAGACGGACGCGCGATTCGTTTGCTGCCGCAGTGATGTCCTCAAACCATGCGTGACTACAGCCGCTACGCCATGTCTCGACAGCGCCGTCCGACGCAGCGTCCGCGGAAGCGAAGAAGACGCCCCCGAGGGGAAAGGCCTGGGCGGGTCCCCCTCTGCCGTTCAAGCCCCCCCCCCCTCCCCAAGGCCTCGGCGAACACGACTCGCGTGCGTTTCGGCGACCGTACGGCGTACACGTCGGGCCTTCTTCTTCCAGCCTGTCGCACCGAGTACACGTTGGCACGGCGGCGTTCGCGATTCATCCCGGAACGTTGGCGCGAATTTCGGTAGTTGTTCTCTCTCATGTACTCTCTCGGGGCGGGTCTCTTTTGTTTATTCTTTTGCGACGCGGCGTTATCGAGTGTTCTCGTTTCGTTTTGCCTTTTGCGAGACCGTGTAAGCGAAGAGAGCACTGAAGACAAGTAGAACTCCGACTGAATTTTCGCTTTGTTCCGAAAGTTCGGAACAAAGCGAGAAAGAAACAAGAAGTCAAAGCGAAGCCAAGCACGGATGAAAGCGACGTGATTATTGCACGCCCTTGAAACTTCGTTAAGTTGGTAGCGCGCATCGGCGGGAAGGCCTCATTTCCGCTTTCTTTGCCCCCGTCCAACCCTTTATTTTTTGGCCGGTGACACCTTTGTTAGGACCAATCTTTTTTCTATTTTCTGTTTCTCCCAGCACTCGCCTTAATAAAATTGCACTTTGGACCCAAATGACGCGTCCCTGGCGTAAGCTCCAGCAGCGTCGGACTGCAGCGTTTACCTTGCCGTCGGCAGAAGAATCGTCCCTAATGACGTCGCGACCCGACCGTCCGTAGCGAGTGCACGCCTAGCGAAGTCGGGGCTGCAAGAGCGAGACGCTCGCTCACCTTGATTCATCATTCGCAGTGTGGCGGCCGCGCGGCCATCCTTTAAGCACTTTCTTTCGAAACTCTCCATGGCTCGATTGTTGGTCGCAGCTTCCCACGCGCCACAGCACGTCCTTAGAGCTTCGGCGGCGCCTCCCTAACGAGGTGCTGAGAGTGACCGGCCTGTTGGCTTTGTCACGGCCGCTTTTCGCCGCGTGCTCTGGAAACGTAAAGTCGGCGCGACGTATGGACTCTCGCGTTTTCCTAGAAAGCGCTCTTCCTTTTCTTTTCCGTTTTTCTTTTTTTTTTATCGGACCACAAATGATGTCTGGGGACGGTCGGGCCGTGATTCCGGTTGAGGGAAAACGCTGTGAACGGTCGATGTCTTTGTCCTGGCTCCGGAGTATGCTGTACCCTTCGCTTCTAACAAATTCAGCAAATTCTAACAAAATCACGTTTTTTTTTTGGTCCGCGTGATTCAATAACAAGCCTTCGATTTCTCTCCCCTTACTCTATTTAAATCCGTACCTTCTTTTCCTCACTCGGGGTAGTACAGCCACAACCACAGCTGCTTAAACTCTCTGCATTTGTGCAGTGCATCCTTTATCGCGCTCTTGGCATCGTTTGCTTTGTTCATCCGTTGACGGTTGAGTGAAACAAGTCCACGTCTCTGTGCAGCTTGCATCTGTGACATGGTGTTCATAAGACGGTGTTTCTTTCCCCTCTCTCTGTACGAACCGCGTAAGCAAAGACGCTGAGCGCTTTATTTGAGCGATGCGGACAGAAAATATAAAATAAACTTTCCTGAAAATCTTGATTGAAAGCAAAGCAGCGGCAATCGAATTACTTCTTTGAAGTTGCTCGAATTAGAAATGCACGTCGCTGTGTACTTGCGTGTCTGCACTACCACCTTTCTGTGGTGAAGGACACTGATTTTTGCGCATATAAAGGAACTCGAAGGAAAACGAGATGACAGGCCATTCATTGGGATGAGCGACCTGTCATCGCAGAAGCGCGCTTGCTTCTATAGACTGAGCGTGACGGAGATGCTGACATTAATAGAAACGTAGTGTGGGTCTGCATCAGTGATTTGAAGTGGAACGCAATGCCGTTTCCCTGGTGCCCACGGTATTCTTACATGCCAGCTGGAGCGGTCCTGAACCGGTAAGCGCTTTGGTTCGCAGTCGCAAGTTCACAACTTCAGTTTGGCTATAATTTGAATAGCGGTCAGTATGAAGGTAACGTCATAAAAATGAGCTTAGGTGTCTTTTTTTTTTACAGCTTGCTTTTAAATATTTTGCATGTCTGGGCGAGCGCATGTTTGGTACTTTCGTGTGCTGAAAGGTGTAAAACAGGTTACATTGTGCAGCTTCTTGCTTATGGATATGTGAAATCGATTACTTGGAACAATAGAATTTTTATAGCGATCAATAATCGTAGTTACTTTATTTATGTGCTCATCTGTCACTACAGACCGCTGCGCGAGGTTATGTTGGCCCTGCATATCGTAACCGTTGTTCTAGAGAAAAGCAAATTGGCTTATTGCTTGGAGAGAGCAACGAAATACAAGCGAGTTGTCTGAACGGTTCGAACTCGCAAAAGCTCAGTGTGAATGCGTAATGAGCTGAGTGGCAGGGAAGCAGCTAGAGTGCTTTCTCAACATGAACTCCCAAGTTTAAGAAAGATTCAGAGAGTTTTGTTTTTGCATTGTTCCTTGCAGTGAAGACATGTGGATCATATCATATACATATGATTTATGTTCTTGCTAATTAAAAAATACCCGTGATTCTTAACTCGTAGTAATATTAAAAGTAATCGGTTCGTAAAGTATGCATTACCCGTGAACACGTATAAATACGAACTAAGAGTTGTCGTTGAACACGTCGTAATGAAATGTAGGTAAACCCACAAGTAAAGGATATATCGGTGTCCAAACTTTACAGCACCATCGCAAATGAGCTAAGTAGCGCGGTTTATTTCCGGAGATCAGATCAAAGGAACCGCAGCCTGTACAAGCATAAGGCTCATGCTCGAGCGATATGGGTACTAACTATGGGATGACGACGAGCGTACGGGTCAGATGCATGTTTACCGAAAAGTGCGTTAACTGCGGCGGCCGGACGGCGCAGAATGGAACGACCGCTATACGCGCGGTTCCGCTCCCGCGTTTTCCAACGAACCTGCGAGAGCCCCAGGCGGAAGCGAGGGCAGTTTACTGTACGTCCATGCGGACGAGCTCGGGAGAGCGCGACCAATAACGGCGCGTATAGTTAGGCGAGTTTCCGTTTGCGCTGCGAAAGCGAGGAAGAAATCAAAAGGGGGCGTACTTGCCCTGGTGACGACGACTGGTCCGAATCGAGCGGGCGTTGACACCGCAAAAAAAAAGGAAGAAAAAAAAAGTGAAGCGGCATTTCTCTTAGCCCCCATGTATACCGCCTCTGACCCTTCTCTGCCTTCTCTGTTCGCACTCGCGCCAGAGCGCTCCTTCTTTACTTTTTGGGGAGGGGGGGGGGTTGCGGATGGTCGACCGGGTGAGCTGTATACCTCCATACGTACAAAACACACTAGTTTGTCCGCGAGCCCTTTAGTTTATAGTGGTGCATCGTGGTGACGGCCTCGATCGACGAAGCCGACATTTTGTTTGTTTGTTCGTTGGCGCGTCGCGCCGTACCGCCGTCTCGAACGGTCCCATTTTCGGCGTATTGATCAGCGCTCGAAGGCAGGGGACCTCGGCTGACTGGACGCCCAAGACGAGGGGTGAAGGAATGGGGCGGTTGGAGGGGAGGGGGTTGACGCCTTTGCTCGATCGAGGGGTTTTGCCGGCTGCCTGCATCGGTGGCGTCAATTCGCCGGGGACGCACACACACACACAAGCTGCACTTGGCGAGAGCCGTCGCCTGCTCGAGCACCACCGCTGCGTTCCGCCCTCGCTCGCGTATTACGCCTCCCGCGCCGAGCAAACACCTTCTCTACCTCCAGCCGCCGGCCCTCCTCCGCGTCACCCCCAAAAGTCTCCGCTCGCGAAGCTGCGGTGTTCCGCCTTCGTTTATGGGCTCCGCTCATTTAGGAGCTTAGCACGGGGCGTGTGCGTGTGTGAGCGCCTTCGGCTCGCATCGGGCCCGCCGTGTGGGCTCTGTGTGTTGAGCGACGGCCGTGCTCGTGGAAATTGCTTCCGGAAAGAAGCATCTGTCCGACGCGCGTCTCCTTCTCCCCTCCTCTCAAAAAAATATTCGCGTATGCGGAGAGGTGCTTGTTCGCATCCGGGAAATCAGGCTGGCCGAGAGAGATGATTTAAGTCGGGCGCAAGTTTAGTGAGGCGTAAGAGTGAAAGGCGTCTGGCGTGTATACGCGTTATAGCTGGCGTTGTTTGCCGCCGCGCCCCCTCCCCTCTTTGCTGTCACGAGCAGTTTGAGGTTCTGCGGCGACGGCGGGTGCCGATAAAGCGGCGCCTTGGGAGACGACCACTCGTACACATGAACTATATATATATATATATATATATATATATATATATATGTTTGATCGAGTGCACGACTCGCGCTGCATGCGAGTTTAAAAACTCGGGCACATGCCAAACAGATATCACGCTTGTCTGAGCGCATCTCTCCGTACGTTAATGGGTGCGATTCTCACAGTAAGGGTGCGACAGCACTTCACTAGAAGGTTTGTGATTGTCTTCGCGCACGAAGACACATCCCTTTTGTGCTTTGCTGCGGTGATGCATGACCCGCTTCTAACATACTTGGGGCTTTATTTTAGCGATATACTCTGCATAACCAGATATCGTGGTTAAGCAGACGCTAATTAGACGAAGCGATGAGGCACTGAGACCAGGTGCTGAAACTCCTCATTAGGAGGAGGCTCTTAAAGTACTGATACTGGCCCGATAAGAAGTGTTAGCAACGAACGTCTTGTCGCCGTCCCTACTGGAACAGTTTTACGAAAATTCATTCGGAGAGGCGTCGCAACTACAGGAAGTAAGAGACCTAAGGGGAGCGCTTTAAGCGGACCAGTTTCGTCTGTCTACGCCACAAACTCGCTAAAGAAGAGCCATCGCTCCCAGCGCTCGCATATTGCATTGGACGAAGCGCTCCATGCGCGCCGCCGGCTTGCATTACCAAGCGCCGCCGCCTGTATATGCGTGGGCACAGACACATGGAGCACAAACAAGGAACAAAGTCACGAAAGTTAGCTCGGCGCGCAAGCGAAGACCCCCCCCCCCCCCCTTAGTGACGGCTGGCGACGCACAATAGCTCGTGCAGCGCCGGCGTCTCTTGCGCATGCAGTCCATCGCGGGCTGAGACAAAGGAACAGAGCCGCTGCACCGAGCTTGTGCACGCGCTCGCGGCAACGCGACTGGCGGCCGCCGCCGCAGCTGGCGCGGTGAAGAGCACGCTCGGATCCTTTTGTCTCTCGAGCGGAGGGGCTCGGCGCGTTGTCCCTCCCAGCGCTCGTGCGCGCGCGCTAACGTGGTAGAGCTGCTCTAGGTGCGACGCGAAAGTTTACGCCCGGCGCCGCTCGCTAACTTTTGAAAGAGAGAGAGAGAGATGCGTTTGGGGATGAGAGGGTGGTGAAAGGCATTCTTGAGGAGATAATTTTAAGCGACGCGAGCGCGTTTAAAATCTTGCCTGGGAGCTGTTGGTGGACACGCGAAAAGGAGACACCAACTTCGGACGAGTTGAGCGATCCCGGGAGAAACGGCGCGCGCGCGAGTCTCTAAACGCGTGCGTGTTTCTTTCGCGCTGTGTGTGGTTAGTCAGTTGTCGAGGCAAGGAAATTTTCTTTTTCCAGTGTGAACGCCGCAGTTGGTGTACCAGTGGAAGGAGATGCAAACCTCTGCGGTTCGTGACAACCCAATTAAGAGTGCGGTGGCAGACGCACCGCTGCCAAACTCGTGAAGAGAACTTGTGTAGGTGTGCCAGCCAATTGTGTTCGCCTATTTCTGTGACGTCGTGGCAGTGGAGAAACCTCTTTGAATATCGGCGTCCCTCGGGATGAGTTTCAGAGCGCCGACGCACAAAGGAAACATATAGGACAGTTTTGTGGGCAGCGCTTCGATTGAACGCTTATATGCTGTTACCGATGACTCGGCAAGATCTCGCGCTCTGCATATGGATGGGCTTATTGCGCATACGACTTATAGTTGTACGCGAAATTGGTTGCGCGTAATGACGACCTCCACTTTCGGGATAATTTGACAGCTTGAAGACCCCGCCCCCCTCCCTCCCCCTTTTTTTTTTTCGTTAGCGACCCGAATAATTTAAACGGAGCGAAGAGGAGAACGGTGGGTTCTTTTCAGTTCTTTTTCACCGATAGGGATCATTTTCTTTATCGCTCAGTCTGGCGTGCATGGCAAGTTTTGTGATTCTCACTGCCTCTCCAGTCAGCTCCCGCGAAATATTGTTTCTTCCATGTCGTTACCCGAGCGGATTTATTAAGAATCTTTGATGGCATTTTGTCTTCCACTTATTAAAAACGTACGTTCCACTCAAAATGGGGAAAGCATTATACTAGCACTCAAGAATCTTAATACATGCGACGATTCAGAACAAGATGCCTGCGTTTTCAGAGCAATCTTCAAATGCTTGGAGAATGCAAATGTTTCACTTCAGCTGTATATTTCGTTCATGTTTTAAATTCGACGGTGTAAACTGATCCGTAGATATTGTCGCACTCACAGAGGAGAGAGAGAGAGAAATGGGGTGGGAAAGGCGGGGAGCTGCGCTAACCGGAAGACATTCTGGTTTGCTACCTGCACTGGCGGAAGGTTAAGGGGAAATGAAAGAGGCAAAGAATGGGGTGGGGGGAGGTGAGATAAATAAAATGCGCGAAAAAAATGATAGAGGAGGTGGGGCACGTCTGTGAGAGCCGTAGACACTCTAGTAGTCTCTATAACGTAAAAATATCGAGAGTGCCTTGACCGACTTGTGGTGTGACGAGTGTACAGGCCGGCGTTCCAGGACAGTCTGCTTCGAAAGCGGCCGATCGTCAAGACATGCCAGCGCGGTCGCTATAGTGGTTGCCCCCTGTGCGCTGTATCGAGGACAACGACAAAGAACGTTCTCAGCAATTCAGATTGTCTATATGTTGTTACTTATGGGGAAAGGAAGGAAAAGTACGATACTGGCTACGAGACTATTGGTCCGAGCCAGTATGGTATGGTATGGTGAAACTTTAAAGAAGTCCTGCAGATCGTGAGTCTTCACGAAGCGGGCCGCTCCTACGTGGGAAACGGAAGGCCGAGCCTCTCTGCCGCATCGTGGGCCTTCTGGACAGCCCAGAGTTCGTCAGCCAGAAGAGGGCTGCGGAGAACCGCCTCCCATCTGGCCGAACTGTTAGCGATGATAGAGCGTGACCGGGCACACCGCCAGAGCATATGGTCTAACGTGGCTATATCTCCACAATCGGGGCAGGTAGCGCTGGTGTAAGTATCCGGATAGATTTTATGTAAGAGCGACGGATCTGGATAGGTATTCGTTTGTAGTAGACGAGCCAGTGGCACGCTTTTTATCTGAGCAAGCGTCCTAACGTGGCAATTGTCAATGATTCTCGCGTTACGTGGATCACGCTCAACAGCTGCAGAATAGTTAAGTGATTATCTCTACATCTGTATCTCCCGTGTCACTGCACTGTCGCTCACTCGCTCTTACGGTTATATTGTCGAGCGTGAGAAGTCCCGAGTTCGATTCCGGGGCGCGACTTCAATTCTGCATTTAATCCTGTGATGGATGCATTCGAAAGCGGTCCTGTACTGAGGTTGCTCATGTTCCGCAAGAAAAATCACGTGTCATTACGAGTCCCCCAACTCAACACCCGCGTGTTGTTCTTGAAGGGTGTATAATATCGTCGATCGCTATAGCTGTATCGCATCAAGTTGACATTCTTACATTGAAAACTAAGACGTTGCTGCGTATAAGTTCCATACCACTTCGCTAAAGGTTACCGGAAGTGGATGGAACACAGTGGTAGAATTTGCATATGAAGCCGGGTGATTTTTTCGTTGATGCTTTGCAAGAGCACTCACGAAATTCAGTTCGCTAAGTGAAATGCTGAATTCGTGCAAGGAATGAAAACAGGAAATAGACACGAAACAGAACTTGGCCACAATTTAGCACGACAAGATGGCCTAGTGAAGTAATATCGATTGACTTGAGAAAGGAACGAGCTAGTAAAATGTGCATATTGAAAAATCCTGCAGGTCACATGGACCACATATACAGGACGATCATTTTTACGTTTTATAGAATATTTTAAAATCTCCTATGGTAGATAGCATAATTATTGCCCTTGAGCTGAATTATTCGATGAGGCTGACATTACTAGCACGAGAAAGCGACACACATATTCAGCTGATTAACAAAATTTAACAAATAACTTAATTGCTTCATGGCACATATTGCAATCTACGAATCGTAGCCGGTAAGCTTGCAAAATGTATCTATATTCGAAATGAATTTCCAGGATGACACCAGTTTCGAAATATTATTTCCCAAAGTATGGAACGAAATACACAGGCGTTCCAGATACTTTTGTGCTTCAGTGCATAAAAAAAGCGCATCGTTAAAAAAGTTAGTGGAACACCAGTGCATCTTTAAGGCAATTTGGTGGCGCATATCTCCAAACTAGCGTCATTCTGGAAATGCGTTACAAGTGAACACGCCTTGCAAACTCGCGGGCTACAATTAGTAAATTGGAGTACGTTCCGTAGTGTAATTAATTCAAACGATAATTCTTGGATTTTTGTTAATTATTTGAGTGCGCTTCTCGTAATAATCCAGCTCAAGGGCTAGAATTATGCAGTTTGCAAGAGGATATTAAAAAAAATACACAAAACTTGAAAACATGATCACCCTGCACATAGGCTTTATTTTCTGTAGCGCCCCGTCGGAAAAATCCTACGAAAGATCACATTTGTCGTGTGAGTTTATTGAAGATCAAAGTTACAGGTCTTGCCTTCTTTTGAAGGGTTTCGAGAAAAGCGTCACCACGTCGTTCGCGCGACCAGACTGCGATCTAACGGTAACCCAGTGAATAATCAGTCGAATGGCCGTGGTCTGCCTTTTCGTTCGCTCTCTTTAAGGGCCGTCCATTTTCACCGATAACTGTTCGGATAACGAGTCCCTTTTTTACGGCTTGCTAAAACCCGCTGAACCTGCTTCGCTTTCGCGCTCCTTTACACGCACATACAGAGATGCGTACGTTCTTCTATTAATAGTGGCCTGCGTATGGAGCAAACAAAGCGCTGCGAGGCATCATCGCTCTATCGCCGCTGGCCAGCCTGGCGGCTCTATAGGACACACGGCTGCTTACAATGGACGCTGCGTAGGGCGTCGCAAGGTTAGAGAGAGAGAGAGAGAGAGAGAGAGAGAGAGATAGAAAGGAATACAGCGTAGCAGCAGCAGCAGCGTAGCTTCGCGCGCTCCCTCGCGAGGTCCAGCGGCCAGCTAGGAGCACACCGCTATGCTCGCCCGCACCGGCTGCATGCCGGCGACGCAGCGGCAGTGATCCGGGTGGTGTTTGTGCACCGGGAGCTGCGCCCGGACGTCCTTTCGGGGGCGACGAGGAGGCTCCGTTCGCGGAAGTTCTGCGGGGGGGCGCCTCCTAGAGGACGGACGGGTCCTCTGTGTCTGCGTGCCGAGAGTAAAGCAAAAGGAAATGCAGCTCTGCTGGTCGCCTTTGTTTCTGCGCGGTTGACTGCTTGGTCCCTCCTCCATATGTACTGACGCCGCAGAATGCCGCCGGAATAAGGGGAGGGGTCGTCGACGGGGTCGTCTCTCTTTGGCATCTGGAACAATGGGAGCGTCGGGCGGTCGCCCCCTCGTTAGCGTTATAAGGGGTAACTGCGCGGCTTCTGTGTGTGTGTGTGTGTGTGTGTGTGTGTGTGTGTGTTGTGTGTGTGTGTGTGTGTGAGAGAGAGAGAGAGAGAGAGAGAGAGAGAGAGAGAAAGAGAGAGAGAGAGAACGCGCTCTGTGTCTTCGTGCGTATATGTGGGGTTGTGGTTAGGCTGTGCGTTGTATAGGATGGAAGGGGACACAGTGGTGCCACCAGCGATAGCTTGCAGCAGATGAGCGGTTTCCGCCTTGGCTTCCGCGGCCAACTTCAGTTTTCCTTCTTTCTGTTATTATTCGAGGCTCCATTAAAACGCTGCGCCATTGAGCGCGCAGTGTGTCAGGTATCTCGTCTCGAGCTTGAATAACATCCGGCGAAGAAGAATGAAACACAATGTTGACGTCATATTATGCAACTTATAGCCACCAGCGGCTACATGTGGCGCTGGAACATTATTGTGCAAATCTGAATTAGGCCGAAATTTTATGGACGGCGTTTCCTCGACGACAAACGGAGTCCTCAGCCTGCTGTTGTTCCAGTCCTCGAAATCGTTTCGCCATCGCATTAGAGAATAATATACATCTATTAGCTTCTGCACGCTTTGAAGAATTACATATTTCATTGTGTCGGTATTGCGCTGAAGATACTGCGACATTTGCCTCCGATTTAGTATGAAACGAACTCCCTCAATTCCTCGTGCAACAGGCTCCACGAAGTCGATAAAGGGCAGCTGTTTCTATTTTTGAAGACAAGGCTTTCGCAACCGCGTTCTAAAGATAGAGTGCTACTTGATCCCTACGTTTTTTTTTCTTCCGAACTCCATAACCGCTCGTTGCGAGTGTACCCTCGGCAATGCGAACACTGCAGGTTCGACCCGGCTGCTGTGCGTTTCTTGGCATTATTGAACAACGCATTATTCTGAATTTGCGCAACAGTCTTCATTTCCGTCGAGTTTCTCGATCAGATTCCACCCATTTTGCCGTTGGGCCGGTCAGTGCCCTCCCATATCGTGTACAAGTGATGCTGTGTTCGCCGGGGGAAAGTTGCGAGAGCACAGCTCAGGATGATGAATTCATAACGAATATAGAAACGGTCCGGAATCCGTGGAACGCTTCGATTGGGTTGGCTAGACTGGTTTTGTCGGTCTGGAATTAAAACCGATATTGTTGTCGACGATAACGGCATTGCTGGAATGTAATGACCACGGCGAGGCCCTGACACGACAGCTCATGCATCGTGGACTCGGGTTCCATTCCTGGGTGAGGAGGTTTTTTTGTTATTTTCTGGTGACTTCTGACAAGAAAAACGTGTTAAGTAAGATGACATTGGCTGCAACCGCTGCCGCGAGGATTCAAGCACACTTAACAACTTACGGATGCACGAAAAAAGCAAAAAAGAAGGGCTAATGCTTTTCGATACGAGAGTGCAAACATGGAAAGCCGATTGCGGCAACTGGTGAATTCGAAAGAACGGCTTTGGCGCAACGTGCAGCAGAGTTGCAGAACACGTACCGTTCCTGCATTTAAACTCGGAAGGGGCGAAGCGTTGAATGCGAACAATTTCGACGAGAGAAACTTTCCCGGCTTCCTTCCTCTCGATTTGTCGGCGCACGTGCAAAAGGCAAAAAAAAAAGAAAAAACAAAACAAAAAGCCGCAGCGGCGGAGCAGCTGGGCGAGCTTTAGTGACCGCGTTTTTGGGCCGCGTGTACTGATTTTGCGGGCTTCCTTCCTCTGCGACCAAAACAATAACCGGGCGCTCGATCGGCGTCGTAATACGGGCCGGCCGCCACGTCCCCGTGCGGAGGGCGCCTGGCATTGTCGGGGGCGGCAGGTCGATGCTAATCGTCTCTTTCCTCCCGCGCTGCCGGTCTGTCTGTAAGCGTTTTTCTATGCGCGCTTATGCGGCGACGCGAGCGATGGCGACGATTGCCGGAGCTCTGGCTTTGCGGCGCTGCGCGCGGCCGGTCGATGACTGCGACCTAATCGGCGTCGTCGGTGACGGCGCCTTCACCTTTGCGGGATGCAAGCGATGGAGTTAGCAGGCTTGCCAACTTTTGAATGTCTTTTGCTCGGCTGGCTGTATACAGCACAGCTTTTAAAAGGAGGCACCAGTCGACACGTATTGCTCGGAACACAAACAACACGAGCTTCTTGAGACAGAACGCAATATACAGGTGGCGTCACCATTGCGCGGGAACGGCTGCCTCCGGGGCTCTCAGGAGCCAGCCAGCGACGCCTAACGGTAGCTGCTGTGGCCAAACGTGCCCAGTAGCTTACCTTTGGGCGTCGGCCCCAGCAGCTAGACGTGGCTGGCTGCCTCCGTAGCGCCCCGGAGACAGCGTTCCCGCGCTTTACACAAGGGTGACGCCGACTGTACATAGCGCGAATCAGCGTATCGATGAAACCACGTTGGAAACCGAGTCGTCCGCTAAGGTATACATGAGAAACGGAGAACGATGGCCCTTCTGAACAAGGAAGGCGTATTAGGAGCACTTATTGTTCAACTACAATTGGTGAGCCATAGCTATGAGGCGTTAGTGTTCTGTCCTTTTTTGTTTTCTGTATGTGTCAGCCCTTCTTATAGTAACAGCAGGTTTGCGCGCATAAAACGCTGTTAGGATGAAGCGAGGTAGGTTTGTTATCGGCGTTGCATCAGAACCTAGTCGCAGTGACTATTTGAACTGCGCTCTTCTTTGTAACGATTTCCCAAATCAAGCTTTGTAGCTTTCTCAGAATAAAAGAAAATGCAAACTATAAATTGCTTTTAAAATTTTAAATGTGCTTGTGGTGGAAACAGCAGAGCATTTCTTGCAATGTCTGGTGAAATCGGTGGGCTTGGTCTGAAGAAGTGATGGTGCATGTTTAATAAATAAATAAATAAATAAATAAATAAATAAATAAATAAATAAATAAATAAATAAATAAATAAATAGGTAAATAAATAAATAAATAAATAATGATAATCATAATGTAACCAGCCATGTTGTGTTATTGTTACGTTCCGTGTTCTTAAACTTATTAACGTAATGTACCATGCGTTTTTAAGTAAGCGCAGACAGGGGGCTTCGCTAGTGTTTTTCTTGATCATGAGCCTGTTTCTGTTTGTCGTTTGGGTTATTCCTGTACTTCCAATGTACTGTGTGTTGTGATCTCCTCAGCTAAGTGGCACGCTGGGTAGCAAGCGAAGACGAAGCTTAAGATGTGGCGCCGCCTTTGACTATCAATTGACGACAACTTTTTTTTTCGTGCCGAAAATATTCGAACCAGAGAAACATATTACTCAGTTTCACTCTGCAAAATCGGATTAAAATTAAGCACACCGGTAATATTATCATTTGAGGCCTCCAACACACGCTATAGCCACGGAGACGTGTGTTGCACAGTGTTTGATTTTTCTTAACTCAAACAAAACGATTACCCTGCTAATTCTTCGATCTTTATTCTACCCATCATATCACCACCCATTTCCCTGAAATGGGTTACTCCAAATTCTTTATTAACGTTGTATGTATTCTCTCCTTGATTGTAACCTTCTTTAAAATTCATCCTTCCCGTAATCTGGCTGCTCGCTGGCATACTAGTCTAGTTTTTCCAAAATTTTCTTAGTTTCTTTTTCTTTTACTTTGCGTTTCTCATATTTAAATAAGAATTTTCTTTCGCTACCTACTGCCCCCCGATACCGTGCCTTAGTGGGCACGAACCATGGTAGTTAAAAAAAACTTCTTGTTGGGCGAGTTACTGCTGGTGCACAAAGACGCTCACAACGTGCAAAAAAAAAAATAAAGTGGCAAGAAGGCATGGCGTTCCTGTAACTTTTCTGCACCAAATAAGCTCTCTCGGTTATGCCGGATGATCAGCGGAGATGGGCCCCGTCGAAGAGGTTGCGGAATAAAGCATGCCGAAAATTTCGTGAAATGTGCCACGGGCGTGGTGTATCAAATCTCGCTCAAATGTGAACGAGTAAATGTGGACCAAACAGGGCTCTGCGTGAAGGAACGTGGA
This sequence comes from Dermacentor albipictus, assembly GCF_038994185.2. Taxonomy (NCBI): domain Eukaryota; kingdom Metazoa; phylum Arthropoda; class Arachnida; order Ixodida; family Ixodidae; genus Dermacentor; species Dermacentor albipictus. The sequence continues at coordinate 393,349,642 of NC_091821.1, forward strand.
GGGGAGCATGTGTTGCCAATTCGGAAAGGAAAAAAAAGCGCACTTGCCCGCTCATTGCATAGCATGTAAATGATGTAAGCCACTGTTCAACAACATTAATATTCTAGACAGCAGCAAGAACGAAATGGCTCATGAGCTTTTAGAAGCTTTTTGCATCAAGAAAAAGGGGCGATGATGGCGTAAGAGACACTTCTGTTAGCTTGCATTATGCGGAAAACAATTTTCTGCGCAGTTTTTGTTGACATGAGCCAGACTTGATTTGCATTTTCCCCCTCCCCACTTCATTTTTTGTCAAGTGTGAACACTACCGATGTGTGCAACTTCGAAACGAATAAAACCAGTTGATAGTGTTCATTCTTTTCGTCTACCCCCTGCCCCTCCCCCTGTGTTCGTCCTTTCGTACGCCAATTCTTCCTAACACAGCCATGGTAGAGGTTCATTATAATCATCTTAGCTCGAGCCATGTGTCGAGGCCGAAGCAACTGCAACAACTCCCGATTAAGTTGGCTCTGCCTTGCAGTCACTAGGCAAGCTTTCCAGCATTGCTGTAGAGGGAAATACCCAAATGACCCCAAATTGCAGCCCAATCGTTTTGTTTTGTTCCGATAGCCTGCAGGTCAAGTGCACTGATCTTCCTCACTGCACTCCTTCGCCTTCATCACATAATTATAGGTTTGTAGAACAATTTGTTTCCTTATACATTTGTTTTTCCATCCTGAAGGGCACAGGGTCACGTAATTTGGCAGCATTTGACCTCCATTGTCAAGGTATACCTTGCTCTCGTGTTTAAACGACTTGGAGGACATGTATGGTTGCTCTGTCGTCGTCGCGGCGGCGGTTTTGTCCACTTATGTCGTTTTGCGGTTCTCAGGTTGCTTCGTTTCAATTTTATTTTGTCACTTTAAAGCTTTTTAGGGATTCTTTCCTCCGAATATGCCCATCTCTTTTCTATTCAGCTATGAAGAATGGATATTCGCACTACACGGCAGCCTGTCATGCAGAGGACATGACGTTAGCTTCTGTTGTCCCAGAAGCGTTTAGTACTATATAGCTCTCCTATTAGTGTCCAACAGAGGTCAATGCATGGCGCACGTGAATTAGTGCCGCACATGTAAGAAAGTTGGCTGAGCGCGCGACGTCTCGGCCAGTCTGTCGGTTGTCACAACACCTATGTGTAACGAAGGGCCTGCTCGGGTTCATGGCGTACCTGCGGGAGGCACACAGCCAATTCAACACCACGATTTGGGAGAAACAGTTTCGTTGCAGTATACGTCGTCATACAACGGGACACCCTGAACTTGAGTATGACAAGTGGGGTCCCTACGACTACGGCACATGTAGGGCCTGCGAAGGAGACCGATCGGTCGGTTTGCGTGGCTACCCACATGCTTCATTCAACAACCATGTCACCTGTTGTGTGGCCACCGTTGAATGGCCGGTCTTCTTCGCAATTTACCCCATTTCGAGACGTACTTCTGGATTGCCAAAGGTGCTCCGGGAGTGTCGACGGCCTTGCTCGTGTTGAGACAGCCCGAATGGAAGGCGCGTTCATGACGTACAACTTCTGAATGCGATGTCAAATCAGCCATATGTGTAATGACTCTGGACTGAACAGAGATGCCGAGCGTCCGCTCTGAGGCTGTCATCTGTGACGTGTTGCGGTTTTCCCGCTATACCTCGTGAGAAAGCTTCGTCCGGAATCGCTACCAACCGATATATCACGCTAAAGAAACTTTATCCCTTTATGGTAGCTCACTTCTCTCATGGCCGACACCCTTTCTCTATACATAAAAAAAAATCACTGTATCCGGCATCGAACAGCTCAAGCTACACCAAGGATCAGAGCAACGGTAGTTGTAAAATTATGCATTAATTCTGACCACCTGTATGCGCATCTAAATATCTGACAGGAAAGTTTGACTGCAATAGCTACTAAGCGTTTATTTCGCGCAATTTCCCTGTCGTCACGAAGCTCTCATCACGTCTACTCGCCATCAGAAGTCGACAACGAGGAAAACCTAATTTATCCCTATCCACACCCCTCAAGGGAAAGATGTTAACCGCAGGGAAAACGGAAAAGAACACCCGTGCGGGCGCAACAACTTCTTACTATGTCGACCCATTTTGATCATAGTGTACTACACTTTCTCGCTGACTCCAAAGCAAGAAGCTAAAGCGGTGGTTACGGCCACAGGCTCGAACAAATGTGCAAGCCCGCGTTCTCATTATAAACCGGTTGGCCCGGTACTAATTAGCTGCGTGCACGCGGCAACGCCCGCACACTGGTTTTGCATGCGAACTCGTTTATTTCTGGAAATCCGGCCCGCGGCTGCAGACGGCCACTGCAAAAAGAGGCGAGGGGCCTTTTGCAGCTTGTTTTTCTTCTGCTGCTGCTCCTGAGAGGACCCCACCCCCCTCCCCACCATTTGCCCGCTGGAATTCAGGAAACGCCTGGGCGACAGCGTCAGTGTAGGCAAAAGGCGAGGAGGCGGGACTCGAAAGCGCTGGTCGACACCGTACACGCGCCACGAGAAGGAAGACCGCGGGTGAGGCCGTTCTATATTTCGAGCCTCAGTGGCTGAAAGAAAAGAGACAGAGACGCCCACATAGCGGTGCTATAATGGCGAAAGAAAAATGCTGACGGCAGTGAATTAGCCGTGCGTATCTCTTGCAAGTTATTCGCGCAACGTTCTAGGGAAAGTGGCCACGGCGCTGTCATGCGTTGGAATAGGTGCCTTTTTTAAACAAGGGAAGTATATAAGCAGGTTACTCTGGAGTTAGAGCTAAGTTTGGCTGTGTGGTCTGAAATTTTTTTATTCACTCGTTTATTTATTAATTTTTTTGCATTGGAGGAACGCTGTAGATTGACAACTTTTAATAACGCAAGGTTATCGTTGTCAAAAGCGCGGCATGACTATGTGTATGGTCTGCACGATATTAAAGTAGTAAAGCGCCAAGTTGGGATAGTTGGTGGATGTTCACATAAGAAAGAAAAAGGGGGCAGGGTCTTATTGCTCTAAAAACACACGGGTAACAGAAGTAAAGCGGACAGGCATCCTGTACATTTCTACTTCTGTTGCCCGTGTGTTTTTAGCGCAATAACACCATTACTCCCCCCCCCCCCCGGGTCTTCTTTTTTTTTTGTTTTACTATATGAACATCCCCCAAGTAGAAGTGGACAGGCGTCCTGTCCACTTCTACTTGGGTTCGCGGTTAGCTTTCCGAAGAAAGCTAACCGCGATATCTCGTGTTAACCGTTTTTCTGGGCTGATAGTGCAGTCTAACACACCGGTAAAAACCGCACGGTGGTAGTGTGCGACCGCGTGGCGGTTCGGATTGTGCTTCCGGTTCCGGTACCGCTTCCTGTGGTACCTTGCGGTACCGCACCGTGGCAACGTTACGTGAGCTTGCTCGCATTCTTCGCTCGTGGCGACTAGCGTTTGGAGACGCTGTCGTTTCGGGAGGTTGCGCCTCTGTGACCAGGGGCGCAATCGCAGACGTTCGACGGGGTTCGCAGCTGGTCCTTGAACTGGCGCTCAATGTACCCGTTAGCTGCCGCGCACGGGTTGTAAGGGGGGTGCCACGCATGAGACATAGTGCCGCGAATAACCACCTCCGAAAGGCATGCTAAACGCATTCTTGGATTGCAACCAGGGTTGGTTCTTCATAATCTCGTTTCTCAGTCTCGGCTGCATCCGCCTACCACCAGTGGAGCCAGTACACACACACACACTCCCTCTCTCTCAATTGATATGCACGCTATGCTTCAGAGCACCGGTCAAAGTGCAGGCTAATCCATCATTGATCACCAGTGCCTCTGACAGGATTGACAAAGCACGAAGCATACTTGCAAATAGTTCTGTATACGCAGCGTAAACATATTTAACTAACATACTGAACAAACATTGTCGTTTGCCGCAGCGAGAAGCTTTTCGACCGGACGCTCAAGTAAGCACCATATATAGGACACGTGTTCACAGACGTTTCCGAGTTAAAACAATCTTAGCATTCCTGCCAACAATGAAGACATATACGAATTATCGCATATCTATGCATGGCGCTGAATGTATAAAGCACGTGGAGGTGGTGTGCAAAGGATGTGACCGGGACAGTCATTAATTGTGTAATGGCGGCATCATATGTGTGTCTACAAAAAAAAAATTACTTGCATACGGGAAAACCAAGGCACGGTAATCGTGACCTCATTCTTACTGCTGAAACAACTATACGTACTCTGTTGTTCCTTCCTCTAGGAACAACAGAGTACGTATAGAGCCGATCCAGAAATAGTAACAGTGCGGCAGCAGGGTCGAGTGGCGTTCACATTTAGGAAACGTTTGTTCAAACAAAAGACGAAGCTATCATTCTGAGTCACGATGACAGCACGATACCACCACGACGACAACATACACAAAGAACCGAGAAATATATGCACGGCACGCGAGTCTACATGATATCACTAACACATTGCTGCTTGGACCAATAGAAACACGCAGTTCCGCATAAACGAGTTATCGCGGCTTTCACGATTTGCGCGGCGCACTAACCTCCACTGGAGCCAGTTGATACTTCCACGTCTCCTTTTACGCTATGTGTTTCAGAACGCAGGTCGCAGTGCAGGCTAACACATCATTTATGACAATGTACCTCTCGCAGTTTCGTATAAGGGCCGACAAAGCACAAATAGCAGTTACAAAACCGTCCTCTTCGCATCTTGATGGTGCACGATAAGAGAATAAGAGAAGAAGAAGAAGTATTTTTAATGATGGAAAATAAGAGATTCCGAAGGAAAAGCGCCGGCTTTGTCCGCGCTCAAACAAAGGATGAGATAGACTTGCCTTGTCGTTTACTCCGAACACATCAGTCTACGCATCACGGTCTGGTATGCACGCATCGGCTCAGCAGGGACGCTATAATGTGTAAGCGCACAGCGCATATGCCAGCAGCGGAAGCCACAAAGCTGACCTGGTCCCGGCAGAGCCGATCGAGCACAGGATGCGTGGGCCGCGCGTTTGCGTCGATACCGTGACAACAAGACAAAGCCGACGGCGCAAACCTGCTTCCAGCGTCTTTGTAATTGCTATCGCCATAAAAAAAAAGAAAAAAAGAACACTCTTTGCAGATGTATGCCAATGCAAGCAACTGATACATTAAGGTCACCGAAGCTTCTCAAAACCTCAGACTTCATAAGAAAAGTTTAGCTGTATTCCTTCACTATATAACCGAGCCTTCGTTATATCCGACGAACTTTTCTTCATGCTGAGCTGGCTCAACCTACGCCAGCGGTACTAGCAACATAGCCTGCGTTGCTGGTTGTTAGTGAGCAAACAAAGGTTCGCTTTTGAATCTGAATTAACCTCGAGAGAGAGAGAGAGAGAGAGAGAGAGGACAGTCGTCTGGAACATCGAGCCAAAGAGTGCGGAGCATCTGAACTGCAGGGAAAGGTCTGCACAGCGTTCTCTGACAGTGGTGGCTGCGAAAAGTCCGATGCGCTACCGCCACTGGCGGCGAACCGATCCATAATGGTCAGGGTCATTCCGAGCGTGCCCCGCGTGCGGAGGAGGCCGAGACACGCGCTCGAAAAAAAATGATTGTTCGAGGCGGTGGTTGCGCATACCGGCCACGCCGCGGGCTTTTCCTTCCCTTTCCTCGATCGCTCACCGCCGCAACGCAGTAGAGGTGGTGCAATGAATCGCGGCCGGCCGCTAGCGAGGTTTTCCAAAACCAAACCTCCCCTTCCTCCCTGTAGGCCCCGT